>NW_015387673.1:97666-112094 GCF_001527695.2 Protobothrops mucrosquamatus
GGAGGAGATGGATTGTTTAAGTTTAGAGTTTGGAGTTAGAGATATTAATATTTGTTTACTTGTATTTGAATATTAGCCTAGGTTTGGTTTGGGAAGTCCGGGGGGCGGGGGGATGGGATATAACATTGTGTAATATCTGTGATGTATTTCTTTTTTTTTATGATGAAAACAATAAAAATTTTATATTGAAAAAAAAAAAGATGGGTGGACTTCAACTCCCAGAATTCCCCAGCCAGAATGCTTTATAATGGGTGGCCTTCAACTCCCAGAATTCCCCTGCCAGCCATGCTGATGGGGAATTCTGGGAGCTTGTCCACAGGTCTTAAAGGTCTTGTCAAGGTTGGGCACTCCGGGGCTAGATTAAGGTTCTCCTTGCCACACATGTACAGTACTCCCCGACTTACAACGGTTTGTTTAGCGACTGTTCAAAGTGACAACAGGACTGAAAAAAGGGAGTTATGCCTGTTTTGCACACTTAACGACGGTGGCAGCCTCCCATGTGGTCAACATGCGGACACTTGGCGATTGGTTCATATTTACGACGGTCGCCGTGTCCCGGGGTCCTGTGATCCCCTTTTGCGACGTTCCGCCGAGCAAAGTCAACGGGGGGGGGGAGCCAGATTCACTTAACGACCGAGTGACTCGTTTAACAACTGCAGTGATTCAGCTTAACAGCCGTGGCACTAAAAGTGATAAAATGGGAGCAAAACTTGCCGAATAAATGTCTCGTTCGGCAACATAAATCTGGTGCTCAATTGCGGTCGTTAATTTGAGGACTAGCGACATACCCTGCCCTCCCCTTCCAGAGGGGGGGCCTACCTTTTTTGGGCACCTGCTGCCAGCGATAATCCCAGATCTGCTGGGTGACAGCGTGCCGGGATGCTTCCAGGCCCTCCTGGCCCGAGAACTTGCGCATGTCCCACAGCTTAATGGTCTGGTCCTTGGAATTGGAGATGAGGTAGCGGGCATCTCCCTGAGGAAAGAGGGAAAGAGCAGCAGCTGAAGGGAACATTTTGACTTTCTCCATCCTAAACTTCCAAACAAACCGAAGCTTTTTTTTTAAAGGCTGTCTCTAAAGGATCACATCTGGGGGGGGGGCTGTATCTGAAAGGACCCTTAATTTGGGATTTTTTTTCCTGCCTGAAGCAGGGATGCTTCCAAACCAGACAGGACTGCAATACGACAGGATGCCGATCAAACCAGCCGGCTAGTGAGCTGCGTATCCAGAAACTTGATGCTGCTAACCGCCTCCACAGGTGAATCATTGATACACGGAGGTGTCTGGCTGTGCCTGCCTTTTCTTAAACCGACAAGGATCGCTTTAGTTTTCCCAATGTTTAAAACGAGGCTGTTTTTGTTACACCAGTTCAGCAAACCCTCTACTTCCTTGCAGTAAGCACCCTTGGTAAGCATAGGAACAGAAAAAGGAACAGAAAAGTAGACAGAAATGGAACTGGAACAGTAAAGTAGAGTAGAATAAAATAGAATAGATACAGAATAGAATAGAATTACAGAATAGAATAAATTACAGAATAGAATAGCATAGAATTAAAATAGAATAAGAATAGAATAAGAATAGAATAGAGTAGAATAGAATTAGAATAAAAATAGAATATAGAATATAGTGAGTAGAATAGAGTATAGTAGAGTATAGAGGAGAATGGAGGGATGAAATGGGATGGAATGGGATGTGGTAAAGTAGAGTAGAATAAAATAGAATAGATACAGAATAGAATAGAATAAGAATACAATAAGGAATAGAGTAGAATAGAATAAGAATAAGAATAAGAATAGAATACAGAATATAGAATATAGTTGAGTAGAATAGAGTAGAAGGATGGAATGAGATGGGATGGGGTAGGCTAGGCTAGAGTAGAGTAGAATAAAATAGATACAGAATAGATACAGAATAGAATAGAATAGAATTACAGAATAGAATAAATTGCAGAATAGAATAGCATAGAATTAAAATAGAATAAGAATATAATATAATATAGAATAGAGTAGAATAGAATTAGAATAAGAATAGAATATAGAATATAGTGAGTAGAGTATAGAGTAGAATGGAGGGATGGGATGGGGTAGAGTAGAGTAGAATAAAATAGAATAGATACAGAATAGAATAAGAATACAATAAGGAATAGAGTAGAATAGAATTAGAATAAGAATAGAATACAGAATATAGAATATAGTAGAGTAGAGTAGAATAGAAGGATGGAATGAGATGGGATGGGGTAGGGTAGGGTAGAGTAGAATAAAATAGATATAGAATAAAATAGATTAGATTAGATTAGATTAGAATAGAATAATTCCATTCCACTCGTGGACTTCAACTCCCAGAATTCCCCAGCCAGCCAGCTAGTTGGGGAATTCTGGGAGTTGGAAGTCCACAAACCTTAAAAGTTACCCGGGTTGGACCTGCCTGCTTTAGGCTACAAGCAGGAGTAGCCGGGCTTACTTTGCTGTCGATGAAGGTGATACCATCCTGGTGGCCTGCCAAGATCCCCACAGGCCGGGGGTCGTCCTCCCGCATCGTACGCCGGTCCCACACTTTGCAGATGGCGTCGTCGCCCCCCGAGAAGACGATGTGGGAGCTGTTGTCTGCAAAGGCGACGGCATTCACGTCGTCTTCGTGGGCCTCAATCTGGGGGGGGGGGGGAGGGAGCAAAGTAAACCGATCCGAGGAAGGGCCCGGATTTCAGCGGGAGAGCACAGATACACAGCCTATTTCCCAAATTGGATGGGGTTCCCTTGCCCCAAAAGGCAGCTAAAAACTCTATTAGAGGCCACACTGGGCAAGTCAGAAGAGTTCTGGAGGACCCCCGCTCAACATTGTTAGGCACTCGAGCTCTGGAGCCTCCAATGAGGCTTCCCTTACTTAGCCTGAAGGACAATGAGCTGGTCCTTAGGGAGAGAATCATGCTGGCTGCACGGATCAGCACTAGTATCGGGGGGGGGGGGAGTGGATGGTTTCATGCACCACCTATTTGCACACGCTCATGTGCTTGCCTGCCATTTATGCGGCCCAGTTCCCAATGGGGAATGGAATGGAATAGAATATAGAATGGAATGGAATGGAATGGAATAGAGTAGAGTAGAATAGAATATAGAATGGAATAGAAATAGAATTAGAATAGAATAAAATAGAATAGATACAGAATAGAATAGAATACAGAACAGAATAGAATATAGAATAGAATATAGAATAGAATACATAATAGAATAGAATAGAATAGAATAGAATATAGAATAGAATAGAATAGAAAATAGAAAAGAACTGAATATAGAATAGAATAAAATAGGATACAGAATAGAATAGAATACAGAATAGAATACAGAATAGAATAGAATAGAATATAGAATAAAATACAGAATAGAATAGAAAATAGAAAATAGAATAGAAAATAGAATAGAATAGAACAGAATATAGAATGGAATAGAAATAGAATTAGAATAGAATAAAGAATAGAATAGAATAGAATAGAATAGAGTAATAAAATATGGAATGGAATAGAATACAGAATAGAATAGAAAATAGAAAATAGAAAATAGAATAGAAAATAGAATAGAATAGAATAGAATAGAATAGAATAGAATAGAATAAATATAGAATAGAATAGAATAGAATAAATATAGAATAGAATAGAATACAGAATAGAATAGAATATAGAATAGAAAATAGAATAGAATAGAAGAGAATATAGAATGGAATAGAAATAGAATTAGAATAGAATAAAGAATAGAATAGAATATAGAATAGAATAGAGTAATAAAATATGGAATGGAATAGAATACAGAATAGAATAGAAAATAGAATAGAATAGAACAGAACAGAATATAGAATGGAATAGAAATAGAATTAGAATAGAATAGAATACAGAATAGAATAGAATATAGAATAGAATACAGAATAGAATAGAATAGAATAGAGTAATACAATATGGAATGGAATGGAATAGAATAGAATAATAAAATATAGAATAGAATAGACTAGAATAGATTCCATTACACTCCACTCCACTCCACTCGTGGACTTCAACTCCCAGAATTCCCCAGCCAGCCAGCCAGTTGGGGAATTCTGGGAGTTGGAAGTCCACAAGTCTTAAAGTTACCAAAGTTGGACATTTCTGCTTTAGGCGAGGCAGGAGCAGTAGTAGTATCGGGGTTGTGTGGGAGTGGATGGTTTCATTCACCCACCCACCTATTTGCACACACTCATGCACCTGCCTGCCGTTTACGTGGCCCGGATCCCAATGGGTCACGGACCAGTACCGGTCTATGGATGGGGGGGCTGGGGACCCCTGTGCTAAAGAACTGAAGGTCCCAACCCCGAGTACCTTAAGCGTCCGCTTATTCTGCTCCATGTCAAACACGTAGACACAGCCGTAGTTGGCCCTATGGAGTGAACAGAGAATAAAAAATGAAAATGTCACTGCGTGAGATTGACAACACACCCAATGCTCACACCGGAGGACTTAGGCAACAACCCTGCGCAAAAGAAGACTAAAGCCGGCCCTGGCCTTGACTTACGACCAAAATGTATGTGAGACGTTTGTTAAGTGAGTTTTGCCCCATTTTTATGACTTTTCTTGCCGCGGTTGTTAAGTGAATCCCCGCAGCTGTTAAGTGAATTCCAGCTTCCTCCGTTGACTCTGCTTGTCGGAAGGTCACACAAAAGGCATCGTGCGAGTGAGGCTCAAGGGCCTGCGACGCTCACTCGACGAGGCTGCGAGTCTGAACGCTAAGCGTGAATGGAGCCCCTGAGCACCGACGCTGGCGCGGGTGAGGCCCCAAGTACCCGCCATGATCGAGCGAGTGAAGCCCAAGCGCTCGCGCAAGGCCGAGAAACGACACTCCTGCGAGTGAGTCTCAAGTGCCTGCAACGCTCGCTCGACGAGGCTGTGAGTCTCAACGCTGGCGCGAGTGAAGCCCTTGAAGCCCTGATGCTGGCCCCAAGTGCCCGCCATGATCGAGCGAGTGAAGCCCAAGCGCTCGCACGAGGCCGAGAACCGACACTCGTGCGAGTGAGGCTCAAGTGCCTGCAACGCTCGCTCGACGACGCTGCGAGTCTGAACGCTAAGCGTGAGTGAAGCCCCTGAGCGCCGACGCTGGCGCGAGTGAGGCCCCAAGTGCCCGTCATGATGGAGCAAGTGAAGCCTGAGCGCTCGCACGAGGTCCCCGAGAACCGACACTTGTGCGAGTGAGGCTCAAGTGCCTGCAACGCTCGCTCGACGCTGCGAGTCTCAACGCTGGCGCGAGTGAAGCCCTTGAAGCGCTGATGCTGGCACGAGTGAGGCCCCAAGTGCCTGCCATGATCGAGCGAGTGAAGCCCAAGTGCTTGCACGAGGCTGAGAACCGACACTCGTGCGAGTGAGGCTCAAGTGCCTGCAACGCTTGCTCAACGAGGCTGCGAGTCTCAACGCTGGCGCGAGTGAAGCCCTTGAAGCGCTGATGCTGGAGCGAGTGAGGCCCCAAGTGCCTGCCATGATCGAGCGAGTGAAGCCCAAGTGCTCGCACGAGGCCGAGAACCGACACTCGTGCGAGTAAGACTCAAGTGCCTGCAACGCTTGCTCAACGAGGCTGCGAGGCGCAAAGCTCGCGCGAGTGGAGCTCCTAAGCGCCGATGCTGGTGCGAGTGAGGCCCCAAATGCCCGATACTCGTGCGAGTGAGACAAATGCCTGCAATGCTCGCTCGATGAGGCCGTGGGTGCCGGGCACGCACTCGTACGGGGGCTGTGCGCACATGCAGCATCTGGCCACTCACGCGGCCTGGTTGTGAATCGACCACAGACTGATAGTGGGCCGTGGGGAGCCCTCAGCTACCAGACTTTGCTTTTCTCCAAAGAAAAGATTTACGGGGGGAAAAGACCGTTTTCCGAACAGCCAGCTTACCCGCCGAGCACTTCCCTTCCCTCTGAGGAGACCGCCAGAGAAAAGACGGCAAAGCGGCGTTCGTCGGGCCTGCAAAAAAAGAGAGATTCGTTATACCAGTTGCGGGGTCTCGGCTGTTCAACGGGCCCGGCCGGGGTACCCCTCTTTACCTCAAGTCCAGGGCTGTCTGGGTCTCGCTCTCCCCGTAGATGTTGCAGATGTGAACTAAGAGAGAAGGGAGCAAGGGAATCTGCTAGTACAGACTACCTGGAGGCAAACCCGGTTCCCCGGGGTGCTATAACTCACTGTAGTCAGACCAGCTGGAGTAGAGGAAGTGGGTCCTGTCGGGGGTGAAGGCGACGTCCAGCACGCTCCAGCCTACGTCTCGGGCTTTGATACTCCGGATGTTCCGGAAGGCTCCGTAGGCGCAGTCGTACAAGCGGATTCGCTGGTCTGAAAGCGGGGGGGGGGGGGGAGAGAAAAGGGGAACAGAAAGTACGCTCTTGAGCCAAGCAAACGACCACGTCAGTTTTCCTACCTTCCCGCACAAGTCCTCGACTTACGACGGTAATGTATGGTTGTGAAAGCTGGACCATAAGAAAGGCTGAGCGCCAAAGAATGGAGGCCTCTGGACTATGGTGCTGGAGAAGACTCCTGCGAGTCCCCTGGACCGCAAGGCGATCAAACCGGTCGGTCCTAGAGGAGATCAACCCTGACTGCTCTTTAGAAGGCCAGATCCTGAAGTTGAAACTCAAGGACTTTGGCCACCTTATGAGAAGGAAGGACTGACTGGAGAAGAGCCTAATGCTGGGAAAGATGGAGGGCAATAGAAGAAGGGGACGACAGAGAATGAGGTTGCTGGATGGAGTCACTAAAGCAGTAGGCGTGAGCTTCAAGAGACTCCAGAAGATGGTAGAGGACAGGAAGACCTGGAGGAACGTTGTCCATGGGGTCGCGATGGGTTGGACACGACTTCGCAACTAACAACAACAAACGTATACTCTTCCTGGTGTATGCTATTGTAGACAGTGTAAGATAAACCACCATTTAATATAGACCACGGTTTACTGTGTTTACTCCTGGGTTATTTCAACCTAATAAGAGTGTGCACGCTCTGACAACGATCTAAAACAGGAACCATTTTTGTTTAAAAAAAAAAAAAGTTTGCGAGGTACCTTGACAAGCAGACATAAAGAGTTGTCCATCGCGGGAATAGATTCCGCAGAAGGCTTTCTGCGAATAGGAGTCTGTGATGGTCAGGTGATTGGGAAGGAAGCTGGGAAAAGAGCAAACAGGAGGCACAGATTATTCCAGCAGATATTCTCGTCTAAAACCACTCTTCTGTTGCTCGTCTTGAGAGTTTACATTTAACACACACATACACACATCTCTCTCTCTGATCAGGTACTTACTGTGACACGATCCGCGAACATTCCCCGGCTGAGAAGCTGCTGTTGTGGCAAAGGCCTCGCTCCCTCTGCGGGAAAGGAAAAGAGGGAGCGTTACATTGCACCTCCTCACGATCTCTTCCGGGAGCAGGAAAACAATCCGGAAAACCCAAGTTAGCGTTAGGGTTGATTCTGCCCCAGAACTTGGATGGCAGAAGACTCTTTTTTGAGGGGAACCAAAATAGCCTAAAGACATGAGTTCTGAAATCTTCCTCTCCGTTTCTTGACAAAATGTAAGGTTCTTCCTCACGAATAAGGACATCGCTGACCTATTCTGAAGCCGCAAAGCACTTTTAGGGCAAAACTAGAATAGAATAGAATAATAGAATAATAGAATAGAATGGAATAATAATAATAATAATAATAATAATAATAATAATAATTAATAATAATAATAATTAATAATAATAATAATAATAATAGTAGTAGTAGTAAAGTTGGAAGGGACCTTGGAGGTCATCTAATCCAACCCCCTGCTCAGGCAGGAAACCCTATACCATTTCGGACAAATGGCTGTCCAGTCTCTTCTTAAAAACCTCCAGTGTTGGAGCATTCACCGCTTCTGGAGGCAGGTTGTTCCACTGGTTAATTGTTCTCACTGTCAGGAAGTTTCTCCTTAGTTCTAGGTTGCTTCTCTCCTTGATGAGTTTCCATCTGTTGCTTCTTGTCCTGCCTTCAGGGGCTTTGGAGAATAGCTTGACTGCCTCTTCTCTGGGGCAGCCCCTGAGATATTGGAACACTACTATCATGTCCCCCCTCGTCCTTCTTTTCATTAAGCTAGACATACCGAATAGAATAGAATAGAATAGAAAAATAGAATAATAGAATCTGGGAGGGATCTTGGAGGTCTTCTAGCCCAGCCCCCTGCTGAAGCAGAAGCAGCGATAGTACCATCCCAGACAAGTGTCTAGCCTCTTCTTAAAAATCTCCAGTGATGGAGCGCCCATGATTTCTGGTGGCAAGCTGTTCCACTGGTTGATTATCCTCACTGTCAGGAAGTTTCTCCTTAATTCCAGGTTGCTTCTCTCTTTGGTTAGTTTCCAACCATTGTTTCTCGTCCTGCCCTCCGGTGCTTTGGTGAACAACCTGCCCCCCTCTGCCTTGTGGCAGCCCCTCAGATACTGGAACCCTGTTATCATGTCTCCCCTATTTCTTCTTTTCTTTAGACTAGCCAAACCCGTAGCCGTTCTTCGTATGTTTTAGTCTCCAGGCCTTGGATCATCTTAGTTGCTCTTCTAAAAGCTATTGATTTAGTAGAAAATAGAAAGCAGACTTGAGCAGCAACCTCACATTCAGACTGAGGAAAGGAATATGGTAGTCAGATCAGAGGCTTTCCTTCCGTAGAAGACCCATTTTAAATGACGGCTTCCTCCTGTTTCCACCCTGATTATTTAAGGCAAAATGAACCAATTTGTTTCCAGCATCTTCGAACAGCGAAAACAGGATACCTGGCAAAGTAGCCTTGGGATGTTACAGGCGCCTCGCCCTGGCCCAAGTCTGCCGGTTGCTAACTGGATGCGTGTTTTGATCTCGTTGTACTCCAGTTCCCGTGTGTCTGGGGTCAAATCCACTGCAGAAAATCAAGAGAGAGAGAGAGAGAGAGACCGCGTTATAAAATAAACCCCAGGCAAGCTTTGGATCTTTTTTTATGGATATCTATGTCGTTTAGTTTCAGTCTGATGACTGTCTTGAAATGTCGGGAGTTCTGCCTGAGGCCAAATTTAGCGTTTCGACAGAAGTCTGGATCACTAACAACCCTGGCAGGGTTAAGGTCAGGATTTTTCAGAGCGAGGAAAGGAGAAATTACAACATTCAGAATCCTGAGATCTAATCTTGCACAGCCAGCTTTCCTTTAAGTATGAATTTTTTGTTTACTGCTGTTGTCCACGTTAAGAAAAACGACTCTCAGTTTCTCGGCGATACCTGGGGGTTTGTACTGGTCTCCTAAACGTCCTTCCCAAGCACTGTCAGTGTCGTCGTCGGAATCCGAGACAGCCTGGAACACCCGGGCGCTGCTGGCTGCCCCTCCTCCCTGCATGAGGTGAAACTGTCCTCTGGGGAAAGCAGGAAGGAGAGAAAGAGAAGCGTTAGCCATTACAAACCCATTGCTCCGTGAACGTATTGACCCAAGTACTAAAGTCCTTCGAAACCGTAGAGCAGGGCTTTTCAACCAGGGGTACGGGTACCACCTGTGGTACATTGGCACCTGGCTGGTGGTACGCGACCATCCTAGAAAAGTGGTAGCGGGCGAGGGGAATGAGCTGAACTGGTGGCAGCACCGCACAAGCCTGAGCGAGAGACGGCCAGAGCTGCAGGGCTGTCAGGGCTCGGCGGAAGCGCCAGGATCAGCGCCGCTTTCCAGCTGATCGGCGCTTCTTCAGGGCTGTCAGGGCTCAGCGGAAGCGCCAGGATCAGCGCCAGGCTCCAGCTGGAGCTCGGCGCTGATCCTGGTGCTTCTGCTGAGCCCAGAAGAAGCGCCGATCAGCTGGAATGTTGCAGCATCTCCAGGGTCTTGTGACTTACATTCAGATGCTTGGCAACCGATTCATATTTATGACGGTCACGGTGTCCCAGGGTCATGTGAAGTGACCAAAACCTGCTGCAACCACCCAGCAGATGGGGGGAATAAAAATCAAACACCCCCCACCCCACTCCCGCTGCCAATCCCCAACATAAATGCTCACAACAATGAAAACCTCGGACAGGAGGAAGAGCGCGGCCGGGCGGGCAAGTAGGTGTCTTGCTCGGCTGTGGCTTGGGGGGGGCACTTTTTTCAGGGCCATTGTAACTTCGAACAGTCACTAAGCGAACTGTTGTAAGTCGAGGACTACCTGTACTTTATCACTTTTTTCCTTTTTTTTTTTTTTTGGTCATCAAGTTTTTGACACCTTGCTAGGCGACTGGGGGTCCTCGGATGTTGCCATCTCCTAAAAGTGGTACAATGGGTGAAAAGGTTGAAAAGCCCTGCCGTAGAGTTTGCCTGTCCCTACAGTCCATTCGTAGGAACGGAGCAGTATTTCCGCTTCCTGTTTTCTCTCATTCTCCAATCGTTTTAACCGAGCAGCCGTGGGACTATTTCACCTGAAGCAAACGCTGTTCTGAAGGCTTCAAGGAGACGACCAGGGCTGTGGAGTCGGAGTCGAAGGAAATTTTGGGTACCTGGAGTCGGAGTCGGCAAACAATGCACCGACTCCGACTCCTACTAAATTTAGATTGGAATAAAAAAAAAAAGCAAGTTTAAACGTCCCAATTCACAAAAAGTTATAATGAATGACTTCTCTACTGTGAGAATAAAAGACCAATGCATGCAGTGCCTCACGTAACCGCAAAACGAACACGCTAAGTGACCGTGAAGAAGCATGCTTTTCATGTGCTTCACTATATGGCCCGCAACGCACAATTAGGAGCGGCAATACTTATACTTTCCATAGTGTTGTGTTCTGCTGTTACAGGGAACGCAGCAGCGCCCATGGGTAACCTAGCCTCTCACTGAGAAGGGATTCAGTAAATATGTTTTTTGCAGGACTAGAGACACTTGTATCTCAAGGAATGTATAAAATACATTCGCATATTAATACAGAGGAGTCGGAGTCGGGGAGTCGGAGTCGGAAGTACAAAAAACTGAGGAGTCGGAGTCGGAGTCGGAACATTTATCTACCGACTCCACAGCCCTGGAGAAGACTTAAGAAAAATGAAGCATCCATTCAAGCTTTCAGGGGCAAGACAGGAGTTCAACCTGGATTGGTCCCTGGGATCAGAGTTTTAAGTCTTCCGAGCTTTACGACTTCGTGCTGGAGCCTATTCCTCGGGGAACTTTTCTCTACCAGAAATATGGAGCAGTCTACATTCCAGTGGAGAGGCGGAGTCTACATGACATATTCTCCACACGAAGTTCAGGCACTAAAATGGAAGCTGGTCTCCAGCTTTTGAGTGATATAAACCCAAGACAGCAAACTGGGAAAGACGGGATTATCCCAGTTTATTTAGTGCCTGCTTTTGAACCAGGCTCAGAAATTTCATGCCCAGGGAATTGAACGCACACAGGTTTTCTTGACAGAAAGCTAATTAATCAGAAAGGCTTCTTGGATTTGGCACGACCAATCAGCTGCTTTGATTCCTTGAAAAGACAGGAAGGGTGGCCGAGATCTTTCCAACTAACCAAGATCACGAAAGGAACCAGCTTAGGGAAGTGCAGAACCCAAATGTCTTTCTTTTCAGTCAGGCCATTGTCCACAAGGAATGGTTATATTTCCTCTTTAATAATAATAATAATAATAATAATAATAATAATAATAATAATAATAATAATGATGATGATAAAGTTGGAAGGGACCTTGAAGGTCATCTAGTCCAACCCCCTGCTCAGGCAGGAAACCCTATACCATCTTTCATATGTACTTGATCCCTTGGTCCAAATTCTTAAGTGTAACAGTACTTTATATGCTTAAACGTTTCTCCTATCCTATGCAAGGTAGCTAGAGGGGCATGCTTTATCAAAACTGAGTGCAAGAGTGGGTACAAAGGCACAAACACAAATTCTTCATAAGCAAACATAACAATGTTAAGGAATTGAGGATGATTTTAAGGAGCACGGTCACTGCAAACAACAGAACATGGCATAAACACCATTGGCTTCTGGTGAGAGTTGAATTCAACAATTAGGAGGGCAATTATATCTAAGTCATAACTCTTGTGACCGTCATGGATTCCTTTTATGACGTACGTGTTTTCTGGGAAATAACACAATCCTCACTTAGGCTCAGCCAACAGTATTAAATGCACCCTTTAGTTCCTTGTGGGAAAGATTTCTTACAGGTAACCCTTGATTTTGGACCACAATGGAGCCCAACGTTTCTGTTGCTAAGCGAGACAGTTGTTAACCGAGTCTTGCCCCCGGTTTACCACCGTTCTTGCCACCGTTGTTAAATGAACCACTGCTGAATCACACGGGTGTCAAAGTTAACACAGCTTGCTAACTGAATTTGGCTTCCCCCGTTGACTTTGCTTGTCAGAAGGTCGCAGAACACGATCGCGTGACCCAGGGCACGGCAACGGTCACAAATAAAGTTGCCAATTTTGATCACGTGACCACAGGGGTGCTGCGACGGTCACCAGTGTGAAAAACGGTCGTTAAGTCACTTTTTTCAGCGCTGTTGTTACTTCGAACAGTCGTTAAATGAGCTACCCTGTACTCAGCGTGTCGTTCTCTTGCTAGCCTGCTTTAACCAATAGAGGAGTATATTTGTAGCTCAGGGTTGAAATGAGGGGTCCTTGGTGCTCTCTGTGCTGGGTTGGTTTTCTTGCAGACGTTTCATGACCCAGCTAGGTAACATCATCAGTGCTAGAAGGCAGTGGGGTTTGCGAGGAGGAGGAGGAGGAGGAGGAAGAAGAAGAAGAAGAAAAGGAAAAGGGCTGTGGGGTCCTTGGTGCTCTCTGTGCTTGTTTGACCCAGCTAGGTAACATCATCAGTGCTAGAAGGCAGTAGGGTTTGCAAAGAGGAGGAGGAGGAGGAGGAGGAGGAAAAGGGCTGTGGGGATGCTCTCTGAGCTTGGTGATTTTCTTGCAGATGTTTCATGACCCAGCTAGGTAACATCATCAGTGCTAGAAGCAGTAGGGTTTGCGAGGAGTGGGAGGAGGAGGAGGACTATTGGGTCCCTGGTGCTCTCTGTGCTTGGTTGGTTTTCTTGCAGATGTTTCATGACCCAGCTAGGTAACATCATCAGTGCTAGAAGTTCACTCACACCTCCCTCCCTTTTAGCACTGATCACGTTACCTAGCTTGAGTCACGAAACGTCTGCAATTCTGATCAGGTGACCACAGGGATGCTGCAACGCTTGTAAGTGTGCAAAAAGTCAGAAGTCACTTCCTTCAGTGCCGTTGTCACTTCGCACAGTCGCTAGACGAACGGATGTAAGTCGAGGACTACCGGTACCTCTATTCTCTTCTTGGTCGAGCAGCAGCGTTTTTTTTCCCGAAGAAAGAAGGCAAGGAAGTCCAGTTTCCTTTTGGAAAAGCCCCTCTCGGGACCTGCCCCCACCGGGAAGCTGCTTTTCCCCCAAGCTAGGGTTTGACAGAAAGGGGGCAGGGGGGAGGTGGAGTTACCTGCGCAGTAGGTATGCCAGTACCTGGGCCAGATCCACATCCTCGTCGTCCTCGTCTCCGCCGCGCAGGATGCCCGAGTCCCTCTGAGACCAGCCGCCTTGGTTCTCCCGGCCCCCAGAGCCAGCGTTGCTACTGCTGCGGGAGCCCATGGCTTATCAGGGCATTCTCCAGCTTGGCTCCCACACTCACACTCTGCCCCTCCTGGGGTTCAGAAAGGAGAGGGTGGTGAAAGAGGAAAGCCGCCCAAAAGAAAGCCGAGGAGGGGGCAGGGAGGAGAGGACAGGGCGCGCTTCCTCCAAAGCCCATCCAGGCCCTTCTTACTGAGGACTAGCGCCTCTGAGCCGCCTCAGAAGCATCCAGAAACCTCCCTGTTCAGCCCTCCCCCCCCACACACATAGCCGTAGAGGACATGGCAGGCTTCCTCCAAAGCTCACCAAGTCCCTTCTTACTGAGGACTAGCGTCTTTGAGGCACCTCAGGAGTGTCCAGAAACCTCACTGTTCTGCCCTCCCACTCCCCAGAGCCGTTGTCCAAGCCCATCAAGTCCCTTCTTACTGAGGACTAGCGTCTTTGAGACACTTCAGGAGTGTCCAGAAACCTCCCTGTTCTGCCCTCCCCCCTCTGAGAGCCGTAGAGGACATGGGCTTCCTCCAAAGCTCACCAAGTCCCTTCTTACAGAGGACTAGTGTCTTTGAGGCACCTCAGGAGTGTCCAGAAACCTCACTGTTCTGCCCTCCCCCCCAGCCGTTGTCCAAGCCCATCAAGTCCCTTCTTACTGAGGACTAACACCTTTGAGTCACTTCAGGAGTGTCCAGAAACCTCACTGTTCTGCCCTTCCCCCTCCCCCAGAGCTGTAGAGGACATGGGCTTCCTCCAAAGCTCATCAAGTCCCTTCTTACTGAGGACTAGTGTCTTTGAGGCACCTCAGGAGTGTCCAGAAACCTCACTGTTCTGCCTTCACCCCCCCCCAGCCGTTGTCCAAGCCCATCAAGTCCCTTCTTACTGAGG
>NW_015387673.1:112829-137829 GCF_001527695.2 Protobothrops mucrosquamatus
CCCCCAGAGCTGTAGAGGACATGGGCTTCCTCCAAAGCTCATCAAGTCCCTTCTTACTGAGGACTAGTGTCTTTGAGGCACCTCAGGAGTGTCCAGAAACCTCACTGTTCTGCCTTCCCCCCCCAGCCGTTGTCCAAGCCCATTAAGTCCCTTCTTACTGAGGACTAGCATCTTTGAGACACTTCAGGAGTGTCCAGAAACCTCACTGTTCTGCCCTCCCCCCCCAAGAGCCGTTGTCCAAGCCCATCAAGTCCCTTGTTACTGAGGACTAGCCTCTTTGAAACACTTCAAAGAAACCTGTCCAGAAACCTCACTGTTCTGCCCTGCCCCGCCCCCCACGAGCCGTAGAGGACATGAGCTTTCTCCAAAGCTCATCAAGTCCCTTCTTACTGAGGACTAGAGTCTTTGAGGCACCTCGGGAGCGTCCAGAAACCTCCCTGTTCTGCCCTTCCCCCTCGCAGCCGTATCCCAAATTTTGCCCTCCCCCCAATCCCAGCATTCAAGGCTGGAAAAGGCTTGGGGCTCCCCTAAGTAAACAACCCCATCCCGGAGGGGCCTCAGGAGCAACTGCCCCCCCTCTAACCTTTCACCTCCGCTCGTCCACAGCCCACCAATCGAAAAACAGCTTGTTAGAATGTTTCCCCCGACCGCCGCCGGGTCTCCGCCAATGGGCGGCGCGCTCGGGCCACGCTCCTCCAATCAGCAGGCGCCATACTGGGGGGACACTCTGGCTGCCCAAGTGCCCTTGCTTGCCCACCAATCAGGAGGGTTCTTGGCATTTTTTTATTTCTACCCCCCCTTTTTTGGTGCTGTTTCCCCCCCCTCACTACCCCCTCCTCGGAGTGGTGTCAGTCGGCCAATGAAATGCCTCCCGCTGTTCCTTCGGCTGCCCTTCCCTCCCCCCGCGGTGAGCGCGAGACCCTCCTCACCCTCTAACGGTCGGAGCGCGAGGCCTTGTTTACATCTTACAGGGGCCGCCGCTTGAACCCGAGTGGACCAGGGGCCGAGGGGCGGGGCGAGCCGACTGCGAAGACGATTGGCCACCGCTCGTGTGTGGACCAGCATGCACTCCGAAATTTTTCTCCGGACGGGACGAAACTAACCAACAACGATGCCGGGAAGGAGTAGGGCGGGTGACACATTTGATCCACTATTCCATTTTGCGCAGTGGCTGACGTTTTGTGCCCGCCTTCCGCCCGCTACCCGCCTCCTCGACGAGAGGCTAACCGAAGGAACTCAAACTGGCTGTCGATCCGTGGAAACGCTCTGCTGGGAGTGATGAAGTCGTAGGTAGGAGGCGGGCTCTAGAGGAACTTTCTCGCTCTCTGATTGGATAAGAGTGAGGCAGGTGATGTGGTGGTTCTTGATCAAACGCTTATCAGGGAAATATATTATCATTATTTGCTGCTGACGTGTTTAAATGTCTTTTAAATTGCAATACAAATTTCTCAACCATGGCAACTTTAAGAGGGCTGGACTTCCACTCCCAGAAATCAAGAGGAGTGGACTCCAACTCCCAGAATTCCTCAGCCAGACATGCTGGCTGAGGAATTCTGGGAGTTGAAGTCCACTCATGCTGGATGGAGAATTCTAGGAATTGAAGTCCATGTATGCTGGCTAGAGAATTCTGGGATTTGAAGTCCACAACTCTTAATGTTGCCAAGGTTGAAGAAACACTGCAGCAGCAGCCTCACAAAATTGTGAAACTTTGCAAATTGCGCATTTGTGACATACACACTTAACTCCTTTTACGCCACGCTGGCACCTGAGCTTGTAGCCAGCAAATGCACGGACATTTTTACTGTAATTTTCCCCTATTGGGATTCTTCCAAATATATTGGACGCCTTTGGCTGTGGATTAAGGGGGTTGTAATCCAATAGAACTGAAGGACATCCTGAGAACATAAAGAGCTTCTGGGAAGAGATGCTTAAGCAACCTGCAAAGCAGTTGCCCACACTAACTGGCTGGGTTCCCACAACACGCTTAACCTGCTTGTAGAACTTGGCCCTTTTATGACTTGTGGACTTCAACTCCCAGAATTCCTCAGCCAGCATGCTTGGCTGAGGAATTCTGGGAGTTGAAGTCCACAAGTCATCAAAGGGCCAAGTTTGAAGACCCCTGCCCTGAAGTCTCCAAAGAAGCCAGCAGTCAAACTAAGATTAGTTTAAAGGCTGTGAATCTATATCTATTGACACACAAACCCAGACAGCGTTCTTTCTCATCTCTGCAACACAGACAACACAAACACACACACACATCGACATGTACACAGCCAGACACCATTCTTTCCCCACTCTGCAAATCATACATATACACCACACAATGTTTACCATCAACTAATTTCTCAGCGACAACCAGCTAGCCAGGAATTCTGGGAGCTGAAGTCCACACATCTGTTGGCACAATTGTTTATTTCTGCTACTCGCAAGGGTCTTCAAACGTGGCCCTTTTATGACTTGTGGACTTCAACTCCCAGAATTCCTCAGTCAGCCATTTTGATGAAACCGCGGGCTTAGATCCAGACCAGGGGTCTTCAAACTTGGCCCTTTGATGACTTGTGGACTTCAACTCCCAGAATTCCTCAGCCAGCGTGCTTGGCTGAGGAATTCTGGGAGTTGAAGTCCACAAGTCATAAAAGGGCCAAGTTTGAAGACCCCTGCTTGTGGACTTCAACTCCCAGAATTCCTAAGCCAGGCACGCTGGCTGAGGAATTCTGGGAGTTGAAGTCCACAAGTCATCAAAGGGCCAAGTTTGTACACCCCTGTGCTACTGTTTGTATCGCTCCTTTGCACACACTTCCAAGTACACACAAATCGTGCCACTGACTTGGAATAACAATGAAAAAAAACAACTACAAATTATTATTCTTATTTGGGTTTATTATTAATAAAATATGTTTTTTTATGTTTCAGAATCCTCCCTGCCATGGACAGCAATTACATTTCAATCAATCATTTAGCTTTTCTGGGTTTTATTTGCAGATGTTGCCTTGTTTCTGGTCAAAATGCCATCATACAAACTCTACCCAAAAACGTTGACCAGTTTTATTTTTCTCGGCCTTTTCTCTTCCACAGCGTGTCTTTCTCACCGCAACAGTAAAATCCAGCACATTATTGGAAATTTTAAAAAGGCAAGACATATAAACCTGTTATCTGTGGTCTTGATGTACTAGGAATGTACACAAATAAGAAAAAATTGACTTTCATATTGAGCACCAATTAAAGATTCCACGTAATAGCCAACTACTAACATTCTCGACTGATTAAGTGTAACAGGCCCATCGTTTTAGTGTATAAAGAGTAGGCACACTTTATAATTTATTCCCCTCACTGGATTTAAGATTCATTAGGCTAAAAAGTGAATTCTCCATTAGCTATTGCTTGCTTTGTTGTGATGTCATGAAAACATGACATCATGTTTAAACTTAAAACTCAAACTTTAAGATGTTTGGACTTCAACTCCCAGAATTCCCCAGGCAGCCATGCTGCCTGGGGAATTCTGGGAGCTGAAGTCCACAGATCTTAAAGAGACCATGTTTGAGAAACTCTGATCTAAACATTATTTCAATAGCAATGCAATATTAAAAGACACAGATCCCTCGCCCTGATCTGAATCCCATCCAATGGGATTATGTTATTTCCCATCTGATTAGTCCTCACAACAACCCTGCAGGGTAGCTTTTGTCTGAGGCCACATGTCCTGAAAGAACTGAAGCCATATTCGTGTTAAGAGGAATGGTGAATTTAAACCAGGGGTCTTCAAACTTGGCGCTTTCATGTCTTGTGGACTTCAACTCCCAGAATTCCTCAGCCAGCGTACACTGGCTGAGGAATTCTGGGAGTTGAAGTCCACCAGTCATAAAAGGGCCAAGTTTGAAGACCCCTGCTGTATAGGGTCTCCTGCTTGAGCAGGGGGTTGGACTAGAAGACCTCCAAGATCCCTCCCAGCTCTGGATGGGTGGGTGGATAAGTTACAGATTGTCCTTTGCTTAGGACCCACAATGGAGATCAGAATTTCCATCGCTCAGCTCTTCAGTGCCTCATCACAGGACTGCCCCCAATTTCATCACCTTGTTTGCCAAGGCCGTTAAACGAATCTCATGTGCGTTAAGCCAATCGAACGGTCGTTAAGCGAAGCCAGCTTCCCCCATCGACTTTGCTCGTGGGGAAGGCAACTAACGGCAATCACGTGATCCTGGGATGCCACCGACCCCTTGTCAACACATTCCGGTTGCACCCAAAATGATGATCCTGGGATCGGGGGGGGGGACACACGCTGTAATGGCCGTAAGCACGAGGACTTGTCGCGAGTCACTTCTTTTCAGCACTACAAGTGTGAGGTGACTTCATCGCTTTGATTCAACATCGTGCCAGCTTCGTTTTTCTGGCTTTCCTCCAGCGTGCAGAAAACCACGATTTAAATCCCGAGCTAACCTGCAACCATCGTTCACACACCAGACGGGCAAGGTAAGGAATGGATCAGGTTAAAACCTCCTCCTCGGTTTCATATCACAGACAACCTCTGGGCTTCAGCAAGGAATCTTGTCTTGAAGACAGATCAACTTCAATCTCGGGCAGTGTGAATCGGGAATCCAGGTTGAAAGAGACAGAGGGACAAAGGATGAAGGCCTGGACCATATTCTAACTAACATGGATGTTAACGACAAATGTAGGACCTGCAAATGAGGTGAACGGATGTCCTAATCACGGTAGGATTGAGAGGTCCTCATAGATCACTCCTGGTTCCTGCCTCCAGAAATATAAGCATTGGAGATAAATATTGGAAGAACCCTCCGTGTCTTTTTACCCCCTTCACCGTTCCTTCTTCCCTCTCTTCCAATGATTTTTCCAGGGTTTTTTTAATTATTATTATTATTTTTATTATTAAAAAGACAGCTGGTCAAAGCACCCAACCCTCTCAGAAGCTCCTACAGAGAAGATGCAGGGAGAAGAAGCAACATCTGAGGAGGCATCACCATCCTTACGATAGCTTTCAAGATGCAAGGCCACCCACTTCCCGTCTCCCCAGAGCTGAAAGGGAGGAAGGAAGCGAAAGAGAGGTATCAAGCAAGATGACGCTGGTCAAAGACGGTAGACAAGGCCGAAGGACGCTAGGTGGCCATCAGCTGACCTAGGAAACATGATACGGGACACCTGAGGCTGGAGAGACTTAGCTGATAAGAAAAGAGGAATGGATTGTCTGTAAACAAGGCCCCTGATATCTCCGTTCACCCCACCCCACCCCAAAAAACAGGGGAAGAATCTTTGGACGTCTTTGACAGTTGAGGTTCCTCACATCTTCTTCACCCGGGTCTCCAAGGCTTCCAGTTCTTTCAAGACTTCCTTGGGCAAGTCCTGGGGTACTTGTTCCGTCAGATATTGTCTCACTTCTCGGACCTCCTGTTCCCAGAATTCCTTGGGCAGGGAAAAGAGCGCCGAATGGCTCACCTGGCTGAGGCCCGACAGGTCTAAGGCACCTTCTTTGGGGACGTACCCGATGGGCGTCTCCTTCGCGCTCTCTTCTCCGTCCGCCCGGCGGAAGATCCACTCCAGGACCCGCGAATTCTCCCCGAAACCTGGCCACAGGAAGTTCCCGGCGACATCTTTCCGGAACCAATTGACGTGGAAGATTTTGGGAAGGCGGGCGCCTTTCCGCCCTTCCATGCTCAACCAGTGCTCCAGGTAGCGGCCGAAGTTGTAGCCGAAGAACGGGCGCATGGCGAAGGGGTCGTGCATGATGACCTTGCCTGCAGAACCAGGTTGGAGAAGAGAGAAGAGAACGGGAATGGTGGAGGTGAAAGATTCAGGCCCCAAACACAGCAAAATAGGACTGCTAAGCAAAGGGGTCGTTAAGGGAAGCGCAACCCATTCTATGACATTTGGGGGGGGGCAGGCTTGTTGAGGACTAGCACTGACGTTCTTAGTATGGGTAACAAAACGTCTGCAAGAAAACAGCCAAGCTCAGAGAGCACCAAGGATCCCACAGTTCTCCTCCTCCTCCTCCTCCTCCTCCTCCTCCTCCTCCTCCTCCTCTCTGCAAACCCCACTCCCGTCTAGCACTGATGAGGATACCTAGTTGGGTCATGAAATGTCTGCAAGAAAAACCACCAAGCTCAGAGCACCAAGGACCCCATAGTCTCCGTCTCCTCCTCCTCCTCCTCTTCTTCCTCCTCCTCCTCCCCCATCCCCCCTCTCTTCTCACACTGATGATGTTCCCTAGTTGGGTCATGAAATGTCTCTGCAAGGAAAGCCACCAAGCTCAGAGAGCACCAAGGACCCCACAGTCCTCCTCCTCTTCCTCCTCCTCCTCCTCCCTCCCTCCCTCCTCCTCCTTTCCACAACCCCCCTCCCTTCTAGTACTGATAACAGTCCTTAGTTGGGTCCTAAAACATCTACAAGAAAACAACCAAGCTCAGAGAGCACCAAGGACCCCATAGTCTCTGTCTTCTCCTACTCCTCCCCCATCCCCCGTCCCTTCTCACACTGATGATATTCCCTAGTTGGGTCATGAAATGTCTCTGCAAGGAAAGCCGCCAAGCTCAGAGAGCACCAAGGACCCCACAATCCTCCTCCTCCTCCTCTCTCCATAACCCCCCCCTTCCTTCTAGTACTGATGATATTCCCTAGTTGGGTCATGAAACGTCTTCAAGAAAAGCCAGCCAGCTCAGAGAGCACCAAGGACCCCACTGTCGTCGTCCTCCTCCTCCTCCTCTTCCTCCTCCTCCTCCTCCCATTCCACAACCCCCCCTCCCTTCTAGCACTGATGATGTTACCCAGTTTGGCTAATGAAACGTCTGCAAGAAAACCACCCCCCTCAGAGATCACCAAGGACCTCTCATCCCTTCGGTTGTTGAGCGAGTCGGCTTTCCCCCCACTGACTTTCCTTGTCGGAAGCCAGCTGGGAGATTTGCCAAGGGGGGATCATGTGACCTCGTCTAGGCCAGGGATGGGCAACCTTGGCTCTTTTATGACTGGTGGACTTCAACTCCCAGAATTCCTGAGCCAGCATGGGTCAGCTTGGAAAGCTCTCCCTTTCCCCTCAGCATGGCTGGCTCAGGAATTCTGGGAGTTGAAGTCCACGAGTCATAAAAGAGCCGAGGTTGCCTAACTCTGGCCTAGGCCTAGGCCGCTTTATGACTCGTGGACTTCAACTCCCAGAATTCCTGAGCAGCATGGCTCAGCTTGGAAACCTCTCCCTTTCCCCTCAGCATGGCTAACTCAGGAATTCTGGGAGTTGAAGTCCACGAGTCATAACAGAGCCAAGGTTGCCTACCCCTGGCCTAGACATGCCGGTTGCCAAGCTCCCGAAGTCTGGTCACCTGATGTGGACATCCTGCAACGGTCATTAAGTGTGAGGATCGGTTTGTAAGTCCCTTTTTTCAGCGCCATTGTAGCTTTGAACGGTCACTAAACAAACGGCGGTAAGTCGAGGACTCCCTGTAGGTACATTTTTGGCCCCTTTCCATGTAAAAACACACAAAACGTGTGTGTGTGTGTGTGTGCGCGCACACACAGACACACACACACACACACACAAGCCTCAATTCGAAGGCAAGGGACTGGCTGGAATGCTCAAGCTTATCAGCTTATCTTCCTTCTGGTCAATATGGGTCAATTCCTTTTTTCTTCTTCTTTTCATTGTTATTAGGATTAACTTTTCTCTTCCGACTTCGCAAACGACAGGAAGCCGTGCCCTGTTTCGAACCCAAAGCCCCCACCTTTGTGCTCAGCCGCCGCTGTGGACTCCGACCGCATGGCGCTGCCCACGAAGACCCCGTGGCGCCAGTTGAAGGCCTCGTACACCAAAGGCACCCCTGTGGAGGGAGGGAAAAGACACCAAGAGGTGATCTTAAGAACATCCCAAAGTGCAGAGGTCTGGGAAGACCATTGGGGGAGGGAGGAAGGGGGGGCAGGGCTCCTAACCTGCTGGTCTCCTGCCCCCAAAGATGATGGCGTCAATGGGGACCCCTTGCGGGGATTCCCAATCCGGGTCCATGATGGGGCACTGCCGAGCCGGGGCACAAAAGCGGGAATTTGGATGAGCAGCGGGCCATGGATCCCCTGGAGAGGAAAAAAGAGGGAAAGATGGAAGAAATGAGACGATCAGATCCCGACAATGATCCACACCAGAGATCTAGGACGGGGTAGGCCACCTTGGCTCTTTTATGACTCGTGGACTTCAACTCCCAGAATTCCTGAGCCAGCATGGCTCAGCTTGGAAACCTCTCCCTTTCCCCTCAGCATGGCTGGCTATTCTATTCTATTCTATTCTATTCTATTCTATTCTATCCTATCCCATCCCATCCCATCCCATCCCATCCCATCCCATCCCATCCCATAATTCTATTCCATTCCATTCCACTCCACTCCACTATACTCTACTATATTCTATATTCTATTCCTGCTTTAAGATGCGTGGACTTCAACTCCCAGAATTCCCCAGCCAGCATGCTTTAAGATGCGTGGACTTCAACTCCCAGGATTCCTCAGCCAGCATGCTTTAAGATGCGTGGACTTCAATTCCCAGAATCCCTTAGCCTTGATTTGAACACTGTTTCTCATTAGCTGGTCCTCTCTCCTCCAAGCTCGGCCTCCTGGCCCACCCTATGCCCTGCACAGCCATGTATCAGTGTGTGTGTGTGTGTGTGTGTCCGTGATTTTGTACCCAACAGCTGAGCTCACCTGGCTTCCAAGGCTTTCCTTGCCAGGTGCTGATGGTGACCCCTTCCGGAATCCTCTGGTCGATCCCCTCCCAGTAGACGCCCCCTTCGCTGGTCTCGGCCACGTTGGTGAAGATGGTGTTGCGCTGGATGGTGTGCATGGCGTTGGGGTTGGTCCGAGTGGACGTGCCCGGGGCCACCCCGAAGAAGCCGTTCTCGGGGTTGATGGCCCGCAGGCGGCCTAGAGAAAGGGAAGAAACACCAGGCGGTTGGTTATTCTTAATAATAATAAAGTCGGAAGGGACCTTGGAGGTCATCTAGTCCAACCCCCTGCTCAGGCAGGAAACCCTATATCATTCCGGACAAAGGACTGTCCAGTCTCTTCTTAAAAACTTCCAGTGTTGGGAGCATTCACCACTTCTGGAGGCAAGGAGTTCCACTGGTTAATTGTTCTAACTGTCAGGAAGTTTCTCCTTAGTTCTAGGTTGCTTCTCTCCATCATCATCATCATCATCATCCTCATCATCGTCGTCGTCGTCGTCGTTGTGGTGGTGGTGGTGGTGGTGGTGGGGTTTTTATATTATTATTATTATTATTATTATTATTATTATTATTATTATTATTATTATTATTATTATTATTATTATTATTATTATTATTATTATAGTTGGAAGGGACCTTGGAGGTCATTTAATCCAACCCCCTGCTCAGGCAGGAAACCCTATCCCATTTCAGACAAATGGCTGTCCAGTCTCTTCTTAAAAACTTCCAGTGTTGGAGCATTCACCGCTTCTGGAGGCAAGGAGTTCCACTGGTTAATTGTTCTAACTGTCAGGAAGTTTCTTCTTAGTTCTAGGATGCTTCTCTCCATTATTATTATTATTATTATTATTATTATTATTATTATTATTATTATTATTATTATTATTATTATTATTGTTGTTGTTGTTGTTGTTGTTGCTGCTGTTGTTGTTGCGGTTATTATTATCATTATCATTATCATTATCATCATCATCATCATCATCATCATCATTATTATTATTATTATTATTATTATTATTATTATTATTATTATTGTTGTTGTTGTTGGAAGGGACCTTGGAGGTCAACTATCCAACCCCCCTGCTCAGGCAGGAAACCCTATCCCATTTCAGACAAATGGCTGTCCAGTCTCTTCTTAAAAACTTCCAGTGTTGGAGCATTCACTGCTTCTGGAGGCAGGTGGTTCCACTGGTTAATTGTTCTGTCAGGAAGTTTCTCCTTAGTTCTAGGTTGCTTCTTTCTTTCGTTAGTTTCCACGCGTTGCTTCTTGTCCTGCCTTCAGGCGCTTTGGAAAATAGCTTGACTCCCTCTTCTTTGGGGCAGCCCCTGAGATATTGGAACACAGCTATCCTGTCCCCCCTCGTCCTTCTCTTCGTTAAACTAGACATCCCCAATTCCTGCAACCTTTCCTTATATGCTTTACCCTCCAGTCCCTTAATCATCTTTGTTGCTCTTCTCTGTACTCTTTCTAGAGTCTCAAAATCTGTTTTACATCGTGGTGACCAAAACTGGATGCCGTATTCCAAGTGTGGCCTCACTAAGGCCTTGTAAAGTGGTATTAACACTTCAGGTGATCTTGATTCTGTCCCTCTGTTGATGCAGCCTAGCACTGTGTTGGCTCTTTTGGCAGCTGCCGCACACGGCTGGGTCCTTGCCAGGAAGATCTCCAGATCTCCTTGCAAACTCAGACACAAATCCTTAGGCCCAAATTTGTGCCCTGAGGGCTCCCTGAGGGGTGGGTGGGTGGAAACTCAGTTTATGTTGTTGCCGGAATGGGCACTGAGGTTTGGGCAAAATTGGTCCTCTTTGCTGTATCACTGTTTCACTTAGTGATGGACATCCCATTGATGTCGTAAAGCAAGGACTACCTTTTCCACCTAAAACATCAGGCCCCCAACTTTTCGGGCACCAGGGACGGGTTCCGTGGAGGAAGTTTTTACCGTGGACCGGAGGGGACGTGGTTTCGTGCGCTGCCTGTATCCCGCGGACCGGTTTCTGGCGTGCCACGGACCGGTGCCGGTCCACGGCCCCGGGGGTTGGAGACCCCTGCCCTTAAAACACACCTCCCTACCGCCCTCTCAGCCCCAACACCCTGGGTCACCTTCACTGTCGAACTTCATCCAGGCGATATCGTCCCCTACGCACTCCACGCGCCAGCCCGGCAAGGTAGGATTCATCATGGCTAAGTTGGTCTTGCCGCACGCGCTGGGAAAGGCGGCCGCCACGTACTTTTTCTTGCCTTCCGGGTTGGTGAGTCCCAGGATCTGCAAGAAGGAGAGAGGGGAGCGTGCCACGATTGGCACAAGATGCCAAGCCCAGAGGCAAAAACTTTTCTTCGCAATAACCCAGGTTTGCACGGCATGGGCCGCCGGGTGTAGCTAACCCAAATCCAGGTAACCATCATAGTTAGAGGCTTCGGCATCTCTCCATTAGCACGGAGGTATCTCCCAGTTTCCCAGTCCAAAAGTGTTAACTCAAGTGTTTTGCAAACTTGGCAAGTTTAACACAGGTGGACTTCAACTCCCAGAATCCCCTAGCCAGCCATGCTTAAAGCATGCTGGCTGGGGAATTCTGGGACTTGAAGTCCAGCCATCTTAAAGCATGCTGGCTGGGGAATTTGTATCTTGAAGCATGCTGGCTGGGGAATTCTGGGAGTTGAAGTCCACCCATCTTAAAGGATGCTGGCTGGGGAATTCTGGGAGTTGAAGTCCACCCATCTTAAAGCAGGCTGGCTGGGGAATTCTGGGACTTGAAGTCCACCCAGCTTAAAGCATGCTGGCTGGGGAATTTGTATCTTGAAGCATGCTGGCTGGGGAATTCTGGGACTTGAAGTCCAGCCATCTTAAAGCATGCTGGCTGGGGAATTCTGGGACTTGAAGTCCATCCATCTTAAAGCAGACTGGCTGGGGAATTCGCATCTTGAAGCATGCTGGCTGGGGAATTCTGGGAGCTGAAGTCGCCCCAGCTTAAAGCAGGCCAGCTGGGGAATTCTGGGAGTTGAAGTCCACCCATCTTAAACTCGCCAAGTTTGAAAAAACACCCTGCTAGCTGCATGTTTCATGAAGTGGGTGAAGTTATGTAGCTTGACTACTTTAAGATTTGCAGACTTCGATTCCCAGAATTCTGCGAGTTGAAATCCTCACGTCTTTAAGTGGCCAAGCTTGAAAAAAACGCCGAGCTTAGGATTTTTAAATACAGTCTGGGGAAGAGGTTCACTTTGTTTCTTCACATCTATCCTGACAAGAAAGAAGTTAAGACGGTGAAATACGATTTATTTTCCTCAGAGAGTTTTTGTTCAGCTGACATTCCGCCATTTTAAAAACGGAGCTGTTCCTTTCTCTCCAATTCCAGCCTTTTCGTCTTAAATTAATCTTTTACTCTACGCGGGACTAAAAGGTTAACCTTCACGGTCGTTGCTTTCCGTTAAAGAAAATACTCATGTTTCTTACTTGGAAACGGGGGATCGGTGGGAAAACGCTTTCCCACGGTACGTTATTTTTTTTTATTTTTTTTAAAAAAATTAAATTCCAACTCCGTGCTTGCACGTGTACGACACACACTTAAGGTAAAAACCCTTCAAGGCTTCACAGCTGAGCTTGCTCCACAAAACTACGCTGACCTGGATTATTGTTATTTTTTTTCTCTCCCTGTGATGTAACTCAGCCTGTTCAATTTGCTGAAAATTCAACATCCTGGGCCAAAAATCAGAAGACCGATGAATTAATTCGTGAATTCACGAATGCTCTGAATCCTGGCAAATCCACAGCGAGTGATCCCCCAAAATCTCTCCTCTCCATCCCACAGCCTTTGCACTGCCCCACCCCTTGCTGGTCTTTCCTGAAGCTGGGGGTCCCGCTGCAACCCGGACTACGGCTCCCATCATCCCTTATCATCGTGCCGTCTGAGCACGATGGGCGTTGCAATCCTGCTCACGGAAATGGCTGCCCGGTCAGCTGGGAAGCTGTTTTTCCAAAACCAGCAATTCCTGCCCATCACCCCCCCCCCCCCGTCCTCCCACTCTGAGGACAATGCCCCCCCTCACCTCCAATTCCAGCTGTCTCTTTCCTACGTCAAATGCCTTGGCTTGGCGTTTCAGCTGGCGCCTGTCACTCATTAACCAATCAATGTTTGCTCGTTAAATATCACTCCCAGGCAGTGCAAACAGGCCTCTGTCCTTTGGCCTGGTGGACCCAGTTTTCTGTTCACCCCCCCCCTCACCTCATCGCCGGCTTCATCCCAGCAATCAAGCCCTGTGACACCCCCCCCCCCGGTGCTCCTAATGCACCACGCAACCGTTTGCACCCGTCCCCCAAATTCCACGGTCCTACTTTGCAATGCCCCAGTGAGACACCCCTGGCACAAAAAACCTGCCCCAAGGCACAAGGGCTGCATGCTGGACTTGCTCCGTGGTTAGGTGGCTTCGATGGCAGATCGGAACAAATAAACCAGTATATCCCAAAGATGCTTTCCCCCCCCCCTTTCAAGAGGCAACTGGAATTTCTTGGGTTTTGCCTTGAAGAGGTTTCGCTTCTCGATCCAGGAAGCTTTCTTCAGTTCTGACTGAGTGGTACAATAATAATAATAATAATAATAATAATAATAATAATAATAATAATAATAATAATAATAATAATAATAATAATAATAATAAGCGCCTTGGGTGCAATCCCAAAACAACTTGAGCACCATTTGAACACCATTGGCATTGACAAATTCGCCATTAGTCAATTGCAAAAGGCGGCCTTACTAGGAACTGCTTCCATCCTGCGACGAGATCTGTAATACCATCAAACATCCACATCTGCCTATCCCAGGTCCTGGGTAAGGACTCGATAGGTAGACAAAAATGCCAAATCCAGTCTGAACATCTGGCTGACTGTGCGATGATCCATAATAATAATGATAATAGTTGGAAGGGACCTTGGAGGTCATCTAGTCTGACCCCCTGCTCAGGCAGGAAAACCTAGATCATTTCGGACAAGTGCCTGTCCAGTCTCTTCTTAAAAACGTCCAGTGTTGGAGAAGGGAGGGAGGAAGGAAGGAAGGAAAAGAATAAGAGAATAACAGACTCGGAAGGGACCTTGGAGGTCATCTAGTCCAACCCCCTGCCCAGGCAGGAAACTCTATACCATTTCAGACAAATGGCTGCCCAGTCTCTTCTTCAAAACTTCCAGTGTCAGAGCATTCACCGCTTCTGGAGGCAGGTTGTTCCACTGGTTAATTGTTCGAACTGTCAGGAAGTTTCTCCTTAGTTCTAGGTTGTTTCTCTCCTTGATTAGTTTCCATCCGTTGCTTCTTGTCCTGCCTTCGGGTGCTTTGGAGAATAGCTTGACTCCCTCTTCTTTGGGGCAGCCCCTGAGATATTGGAACATGGCTATCATATCCCCCCTCGTCCCTCTATTCATTAGACTAGGCCAGGGGTAGGCAACCTTGGCTCTTTTATGATTTCAACTCCCAGAATTCCTGAGCCAGCCATGCTGAGGAGAAAGCGAGAGGTTGCCATGCTGAGCCATGCTGGCTCAGGAATTCTGGGAGTTGAAGTCCATGAGGCATAAAAGAGCCAAGGTTGCCTACCCCTGGTCTAGACATCCCCAATTCCAGCAACCGTTCCTTATATGTTTTAGCCTCCAGCCCCCTGATCATCTTTGTTGCTCTTCTCTGCACTCTTTCTAGAGTCTCAACATCTTTTTTTACATCGTGGTGACCAAAACTGGACGCCGTATTCCAAGTGTGGCTTTACCAAGGCCTTGTAAAGTGGTATTAACACTTCACGTGATCCTGATTCTATCCCTCTGTTAATGCAGCCCAGAACTGTGTTGGGTTTTTTGGCAGCTGCAGCACACGGCTGGCTCCTATTTAAGTGATTGTCCACTAGGACTCCGAGATCCCTCTCATAGTTACTACTATTGAGCAAATAATACTGGTGGAGGATGAAAGGGTTTATGTTCTTTGCAGTCATGCAGTCGTTAGTACTCTCCCTGAGAGTCATTAATTTCTTCAGGGTCATCTGAAGGGTGCAAATGGATGTGGAACTTTTTTTGGAGCTGCTGAACGGACCGTGTGGTAAACAGGAGAGAGGTGGTGTCGTATCCCTCCCCCTCTGTTGAGAGAGGACTCTTCTGTCTTAATGTAGATGGCCTCTTTGACTCCTCTTTCCAACCCCTTCCTCAACCGAGGGGGGGGTTACAACACCCCATCTCCTGTTTAAACAGAGTCCTTTCGGCAGTTCCAAGAAGGCTCCACACCCAAATATTTGCGCTCTGATTCAGGTGATCCTGAGGGCAGAGATAAACCTCCAAGTGGCCTCAATGACTCTCAGAGGGAGTACTAACGACCAGGTGACTGCAAAAGAATACAGGTAGTCCAAAAAGCTTCTTCAGTTCTGACTGAATGGTGGAGAATGGAAGGATTTATGTTCCTTTACAGTCACCTGGTCATTAGTACTCTCACTGAGAGCCGTTGAAGCCACTTGGAGGCTTATCTGTGCCCTCAGGGTCACCTGAATCAGAGTGCAAATGGGTGTAAAACCTTCTGGGAACTGCTGAAAGGACCGTGTGGTAAACAGGAGAGAGGTGGCGTTGTAACCCCCCCCCCCTCAGTTGAGAGAGGGGTTCAAAAGAGGAGTCACCTACATTAAGACGAACAGTCCTCTCTCAACAGAGGGGGAGGGATGCGACACCACCTCTCTCCTGTTTACAACACGGTCCTTTCAGCAGTTTCAAATAAAGTTCCACACCCATTTGCACCCTTCAGATGACCCTGAGGGCTCAGATAAACCTCCAAGTGGCCTCAACAACTCTCAGAGGGAGTACTAACGACCAGGTGACCGCAAAGGAATATCAACCGTTCCATCCTCCGCCATTCGGTCTGAATTGAAGAAGCCTCTTGGATCGAGAAGCGAAATTCCTTCCAGGAAAAACAAAGGAAGTCCAGTTGCCTTTTGGGAGAAAAAAAAAGCACTTTTGGGACAACCAACAACCCTGGATGAATCTCCACAAACCGGTAGATCAGCCCCCGACAGAGGGAAAGAGCGACCCCGAGCGCGTGCAGAAAGTGCAAAGGGCGCCCGATGTCTCCCTCCAAGCCGCAGACGAGAACGAAAATTAAAAAATAAAAACAGAGTTTGCAGCTTCAGAATACAGACCGGCCGTCCTCAAACTTATAACGATTTCTTTCAGGACAGTTTGAAGTCATGGCGTGTGACCGTTTTCAACAGTTACAGCCGTCAGGATCACGTGATCAAAATCCGGATGCCCGGCCACGGGCTCGTATTTACGACGGTCGCCGTGTTCCCCCCCCGGGTCACCTGATCCCCTTTGCGACCTTCCGGCCGGTTACGGCAACGGGGAAAGCCAGATTCGCTTAGCGACCAGGTTCTACTAACATTAACGGAGTGACTCACTTCACAACGGAGGCAAGGAAGGTCGTAAAATGGGGAAAAACTGATGCAACAAAGGCCTCACTTAGCTACAGAAACCTTGGGTTCAGTTTTGGTCGTAAGTTGAGGACCACCTGTAAAATGCTTGGCCCCGACCAGTTTCAAGGAGGGTTTTTTTGAGAGGGAGGCAGAAAAGTCAAAATGGCCGCCGAGGCCACGCCGTCAAAGACCCCCCTCCTTTGAGCATTCCAAAGAGGCAATGGGGCAATTCTGCAAGCAGCTGGGACCCCCCGGGTCTGCCCCCCCTCTTCCAATGCAGAAACAGGCACCCCCCACTTCAACTTCAGCTCCTCCGCCCCACATACACACACGCTCACCAGCATGTGCTCGGCCAGCCAGCCTTCGTCCTTGGCGATGGAAGAAGCGATCCGGAGGGCGAAGCACTTTTTGCCCAGCAGGGAGTTGCCCCCGTAGCCGCTCCCGAAAGAGACGATCTCCCGGCGATTCGGCACGTGGGCGATTAAGGTCTTCTCTGGATTGCAAGGCCAGTTGTTCACGAGGTCTTCTGCAGAAGAATAGAGTAGAGTAGAGTAGAGTAGAGTAGAGTAGAGTAGAGTAGAGTAGAGTAGAGTAGAGTAGAGTAGAGTAGAGTAGAGTAGAGTAGAGTAGAGTAGAGTAGAACAGAATAGAATAATAAAAATAGAATAGAATAGACTAATAAAAATAATAGAATAGAATAGAATAGAATAGAATAGAATAGAATAGAATAGAATAGAATAGAATAGAATAGAATAGAATGGAATGGAATGGAATGGGATGGGATGGGATGGGATGGGATGGGATAGAATAGAATAGAATAGAATTATGGGATAGAAATTAGAATAGAATAGAATAGAATAGAATAGAATAGAATAGAATAGAATTATGGGATAGAAATAGAATAGAATAGAATAGAATAGAATAGAATAGAATAGAATAGAATAGAATAGAATAGAATAGAATAGAATNGGATGGGATGGGATGGGATGGGATGGGATAGGATAGGATAGGATAGGATAGGATAGGATAGGATAGGATAGAATAGAATAGAATAGAATTATGGGATAGAAATAGAATAGAATAGAATAGAATAGAATAGAATAGAATAGAATAGAATAGAATAGAATTATGGGATAGAAATAGAATAGAATAGAATAGAATAGAATAGAATAGAATAGAATAGAATGGAATGGAATGGAATGGAATGGAATGGAATGGAACAGGATGGGATGGGATGGGATGGGATGGGATGGGATAGGATGGGATAGGATGGGATAGGATAGAATAGAATAGAATAGAATAGAATAGAATAGAATAGAATAGAATAGAATAGAATTATGGGATAGAAATAGAATAGAATAGAATAGAATAGAATAGAATAGAATAATGGGATAGAATTATGGAATAGAATAGAATAGAATAGAATAGAATAGAATAGAATAGAATAGAATAGAATAGAATAGAAAGGGACCTTGGAGGTCTTCTAGTCCAGCCCTCTGCCCAAGCAGGAGGACCTATATACCATCTCAGACAGGTGACTGTCCAGTCTCTTCTTTAAAACCTCCACTTATGGAGCACCCAAGAAGACACGTTAGGGCCCGCACATCAGGATTTAACTCAAAAGGTCTTCTAGGATGTTTGAATCCCCCAGCACACTGGGGATTCCAACATGTGCCTGGGCCTAGAAATAGGGAACTCTGGGAACTGAAGTCCCAAACCTCTGGAATAATGGCCTCCAGCTTTGCACATCTGGAAAATATGGGTATCCATAGCCACAATTCCCAGTAAGCTAGTTCAGGAATTATCTACCCCAGTGTTTCTCAACCTTAGCAAATCTTCAACTCCCAGAATTCTCCTGCCAGCATGATTTAAGATACATGGACTTCAACTCCCAGAATTCCCCACCCAGCCTGCTTTAACATGCATGGACTTCAACTCCCAGAATTCTCCATCCAGAATGCTTTAAAATGGGTGGACTTCAACTCCCAGAATTCTCAGCCAGCATGCTTTAAGATGCGTGGACTTCAACTCCCAGAATTCTCCATCCAGAATGCTTTAAGATGGGTGGACTTCAACTCCCAGAATTCCCCAGCCAGCCTGCTTTAAGACGCTGGCTGAGGAATTCTGGGAGTCAAAGTCCACGCGTCTTAAACTGGAGAAAGCCGAGAAACAGTGTCCGTTCTGAGGGTGCCAAATCAGACAAAATTGTTATTCTTTTTTTCTCTTTTTTTTCACGCCTCCTCTTTGCTAGCCTCGTTGCGCACCCGTGCACCCGCTTTGTGCGCCGCGTCTTCACACACGTCGCACGAACGGAGAGACCCCCGAGAAAGAGGGGCTTACCGCTAAGGGGCAGGGGCCGTCCCACCGAATGCAGGCACTTGACGAACTCGCCGTCCCCCAGCGTGCGGAGGGCCGCGGCGCCCATCCGCGTCATGATGCGCATGCTGGCGACCACGTAGGCCGAATCCGTCAGCTGGATCCCGATTTTGGAGAGCGGGGAGCCGAGCGGCCCCATGCTGTAGGGGATGACGTACATGGTGCGCCCTGTGGAGAGGCGACAGAATCGGGAGAGGAAGAGGAGTTGAGATAAGGACGAAAGAATAAACGAAGAATAAAAATCTGCTGGCCTGGGGGTGTTTCAGCGTCTCTTTTGATTAAACACAAGTTGGTCCTCGCTTTACGGCCACAATTTCGCTCAACATTTCCACTGCTCTTCAATTCCCAGAATTCCTTTCTTCTTCCTCCTCCTCTTCCCTCCCTTCCTAACTTCCCCTCCTCCTCTTTCTCCTCTCCCCCATTCTCCACACTCTTCCTCCTCCTCTTCCCTCCCTCCCTCTCTAACTCCCCCTCCTCCTCTTCCTCCTCTCCCCCATTCTTCATACTCTCTTCCTCCTCCTCCTCCTCCTTCTCTTCCCTAACTCTCCCTCCCCCTCCTCCTCCCCCCTCCTCCTCCCAGAATTCCATCTCCCAGGATTCCACGGCTGGCTGGAGAATTCTGGGAGTTGCAGTCCCCCCATCTTAAACTCGCGGCGTTTGAAAAACACAGCTCCAAAGGGCATCAGCAAATCAATCGAATTAAGAAATCACAAATAAGGAAAGGATAGATAAATCAATTCCGTTCTCTCCAGGGGAGAAAGTCGGGAAGAGGCATTCGAATGTGGCCCGGATCCAGTTGATCCATCAGGGAAATGGCTGGACAGGAATTGCCCCCGGGGTTCAATCCCCCCCCCATGTTGATCCGTGGCTCGGCCTCCAAACCGGAGCCCAGTTTGTAACTCGTATATTTTTTTTTTTTAAAAGGAACTTTGTTGGGAAAACACACACACACACACACACACACGTCCCATTCACCTTTCATGCAACCAGGAAACCGATCAGCCACCGCCTCTTGAAAGGTTTGGGGGTTCATCCAGTTGCCCAGCTGCCCTTTGACCCCCGGGGCCGTGACGGGGATCGTGTCCCTCTGGTTCTCCGTAACGATGACCGTCCGGCTCTCCACCCTGGCAACATCCTTGGGGTCGGTTTTTGCCAGCCAGCTGCGGGAGGAAAAGGAAGGATTTCCGAATTTTGGGGGGGGGGATTTTGGCTGTCGGCGAGCCGGACTCCAATACCCGTACTCCCCGGGGAGGATGGGAACTGGCACACTCCCCACGCCCCAAGAGAGACGGGAGAGGCGGCTTACCAGTTCTCGTATTTGGTCAGCGGCTTGATGACGCCTTCGGATTCGAGGAAATTCAGGATTTTGCTGTTCTCCTTCTCCGTCCCGTCGCAAATGTGAAGGCTGTCCGGCTGGCAGAGTCGCACCCCTTGCTCGACAAACTCTTGGGCCCGGCCGGAGAGTTTGGCCAAGTCTCCGTGGAGCACGCGGGGAGCGTGGGCCCAACGCACCGGCACGGCAGACCATCTCCTCAACGAGAAGGCTCCTCGGCTGGAAAGAGGAAAAAGGGTGAGAAGAAGGAAAGAGGGTTAAAAGAAGGAAAAGAGGAAAGAGGGTGTAATAATAATAATAATAATAATAATAATAATAATAATAATAATAATAGTAATAATACTAATTATAATAGTAAAGTTGGAAGGGACCTTGGAGGTCATCTAGTCCAACCCCCTGCTCAGGCAGGAAACCCTACACCATTTCGGACAAATGGCTGTCCAGTCTCTTCTTAAAAACTTCCAGTGTTGAAGAAGGAAGGAAGGAAGGAAAAAAAAGAATAACGGAGTTGGAAGGGACCTTGGAGGTCATCTAGTCCAACCCCCTGCTCAGGCAGGAAACCCTACACCATTTCGGACAAATGGCCGTCCAGTCTCTTCTTAAAAACCTCCAGTGTTGGAGCCTTCACAACTTCTGGAGGCAGGTAGTTCCACTGGTTAATTGTTCTCACCATCAGGAAGTTTCTCCTTAGTTCTAGGTTGCTTCTCTCCTTGATGAGTTTCCATCCGTTGCTTCTTGTCCTGCCTTCAGGGGCTTTGGAGAATAGCTTGACTCCCTCTTCTTTGGGGCAGCCCCTGAGATACTGGAAGACTGCTATCATGTCCCCCTTCGTCCTTCTCTTCGTTAAACTAGATATACCGAATTCCAGCAACCGTTCCTTTTATGTTTTAGCCTCCAGTCCCCTAATCATCTTTGTTGCTCTTCTCTGCACTCTTTCTAGAGTCTCAACGTCTTTTTTACATCGTGGTGACCAAAACTGGATGCAGTATTCCAAGTGTGGCCTTACCAAGGCCTTGTAAAGTGGTATTAACACTTCAGGTGATCTTGATTCTATCCCTCTGTTGATGCAGCCTAGCACTGTGTTGCCCTTTTTGGCAGCTGCAGCACACGGCCGGCTCCTATTTAGGTGATGGTCCACTAGGACGCCGAAATCCCTCTCACAGTTACTACTATTGAGCAAGGTACCCCCTATACTATACCTGTACATTTGGTTTTTCTTGCCTAAATGTAGAACCTTACTTTTTTTACCATTGAATTTCATTTTGTTAGATAGGGCCCTGGGTTCAAGTCTGTCCAGATCCTCCTGTATCCTAAGCCTGTAACTTCTGGAGTGTTGGCTATTCCTGCCAGCTTGGTGTCATCTGCAAATTTGATGAGTTCCCCATCTATCCCCTCGTCCAAATCGTTGATGAAGATGTTGAAGAGCACTGGGCCCAGAACAGAGCCCTGGGGCACCCCTCCACACACTTCCCTCCATGTAGATGCGGTTCCGTTGAGGACCGCACGCTGAGTACGGCCGGTCAGGTGAAAATAAGGAAAGAGGAAAGAGGGTGAAAAGAAGGAAGGAGGGTTAGAAGAAGGAAAGAGGAAAGAAGGTTAGAAGGAGCCAGAAACCACCATTACCATCCTTCCCCCCCCCCCCACAATACAGGTAGTCCTTGACTTACAACATTCCATTGAGTGACTGAAAAAAGGGACTGAGGGCCATTTTTCACGCTTACGACCGTTTGCAGCAACCCCCTGGTCACGTGATCAAAATTTGGACGCTTGGCAACTGACTCCTATTTATGACGGCTGACTGTCCCGGGGTCCCGCGATCCCCTTTTGCGACTGTCCAACAAGCGAAGTCAAGGGGGGGGGGAGAAGCCAGTTTCACTTAACAACCATGTCACTAGCTTAACAATTGCAGCGATTCCTTTAACAACTGCGTCCAGAAAGGTGGTAAAATGAAGGCAAAATTCACTTAACGCATGTCTCACTTAGCAACAGAAAGTTTGGGGCATCACAGAAGTGGTGAATGCTCCAATACTGGAGGGTTTCCTGCCTGAGCAGGGGGTTGGACTAGATGACCTCCAGGGTCCCTTCCAACATCATCATCATCATCATCATCATCATCATCATCATCATCATCATCATCATCATTATTATTATTATTGTGGTCCTGCCGGCCGTGGAGTTGTTGAACCGAACAACCGCAGCGCGCTCCACTCTCAAAATCCCTGAGCCTCTTCGGCGAGAGTTGTGTCTTAATCTTGCCCAACTTTGCACCGGCTCGGAAAACCAGGGTGTGAACTTTGTGCGCGCTCAAGAGAGTGAAGCAACCTCACTTGAAAGAGTTTTGTGTGTGTGTACAAACCCAGCCCGGAGGCTGCAAATGGACACGTAGAAAGGAAGATTAAAAAAAAAAAAACTCGGCAGGCTTAGATAAACAGCCTTCGATTTAAATTTAAATCCAATTTAAGTAAACCGATCCGGTTGGACCAAGGAGAGGCAGCGAACGTCAGCGCAAGAGATAGTCAGCGCGCGAGAGAGAGAGAGATTTGCAAATATGCAATTTAGAAATCATTTTACTTTGTGCGTGTTCCTCTCACTCCACGTACACACAAGAGTATGTACAGTCTCCTTATAGTCTAATTCTGTGGTTTTTCCGTCAGAAAAAACACACGATTGCAGGGTTTGGCAACTTTAAGAGGGGCAGACTTCAACTCCCAGAATTCCCCAGCCAGCCAAGCTGGCTGGGGAATTCTGGGAATTGAAGTCCGCCTATCTTAAAGGGGCCAAGGTTGGAAAAAAAAACACCGCATTATTGTGTTCACGAAGGTCCAGTTTTGCAACACCCTTAAAAGCACCAGAGGGCAGGACAAGAAGCAACGGATGGAAACTAATCAAGGAGAGAAGCAACCTGGAATTAAGGAGAAACTTCCTAACGGGCGAGGACAATTAACCAGTGGAACAGCTGGCCACCAGAAGTCGGGGGTGCTCCATCACTGGAGGGTTTTAAAAAAAGAGACTGGACATTCATTTGTCTGAAATGGCCTACGGTCTCCTGCTTGAGCAGGGGGTTGGACTAGAAGACCTCCACGGTCCCCTTCCAGCTCTATTCTGATTTGTCACCTGCCAGAAGCCCGATTCAGCGTTACTGCATTCTGTACATGCTCTATAAATGCACGGGCGTGTTTCAGCTTGGCCCACGTAGTTTTGACCTACGGGCCCCATCCTGAGCAAGCTGAAATGCAAGGTGGGGGGGGGGGAACCCTGAGAAAACTGGAGGTTGGCAATAGTTAAAAAGTGTCTCCCTAATTAAATACACACAACACCAGATTTAATCTGTCTTTGGGGAGGCTTTGAAGAACAGGGGCAAAGTTTGCGATAAGACTTTGGCAGAGTTTCCCACAGTGCACAATTCTCACAACGGGGTGGGGGGGGGAAGGGAAGGGGTAGGAATCCCTAGCAGCACCCTTTGCTCATGGGGAAGTTTTCACACGGGCCTCGTGGAGGGTGTCAACATCGGTATATTTTCTCCCCCCAAAAATGTTATCTCGGATTATTATTATTTTTTTCAGAAGAACGGAACGAGCTGCACAAATTGCACACACAAATTGCACACACCAGTACGAACACGCAGCGGCAAACTTGCCACGCTGGCAGGCCCGTTCCCAAGAGGGCGTGCAGTTCCCACGCCCGCTGCTCAAGGCTGCCCACGGATCCGGGGTGCTTTTGCAAGTCGTCCTCAACTTACGACGGCAAAAAATTCAGCCCCAAAATGTGGCCGCTAAGGGAGGCTTTTGTTAACTGAGTCTCGACGCATAGCAGTTGACTGGCTGCAATTGTTCACTTAGTAACCTGGTTGTTAAGCGAATCCGGTTTTCACCAGGGCATTTTGTCCCACTTTACAACCGTTCTCACCCCCGTCGCTAAGTGAGTAAGCGCCGTTGTTAAGAGAGCCACACGGCCGTTAAGCGAATCCGGCTTCTCCCGTTGACTTTATTTGTCACAAGGTCGCAAGGTGACTCCGGGACGCTGCAACCGTCGTAAATACAAATCCGTTGCCGAGCGTCTGAATTTTGATCAATCTGTCCACGGGGATACTGCGACGGTCGTTAAGTGTGAAAAAACGATCGTCGTAGGTCACTTTTTTCAGTGCCGTCGTAACTTTGAACTGTCACTAACTGCTGTAAGTTGAGGACTCCCTGTATTTTTAATTTTAATTTTTAATCTTGTTTTTGGGGGCCCAGCTCTAGAGGAAATCCGGACCCTTTTTTGCCGCTCAATTGCACTCCAGAAAGTCCTCCACTTACAACAGCTCCCTTTAACGACCGTTCAAAGCTACAACGGCACCGGGACCCTTTTTTCACCCTCACGACCGCCGCAGCCTCACCCTGGGCCCGCGATCCAAAATTCAGACGCTGGGGCAACCGACTCGTGTTTACGACGGTCGCAGCCTCCCCGGGACTCACGTGATTTCCCTTTTGCGACTTTCCGACGGGCAAAGTCAGAAATGTCGGGCTCCGTTGTGGCTGTAATTCGAGGACTCGCAGGCTGTATAGGGCACGCCGAGCCGTGACGCTCGTTTCCTGCCCTCCAGGATCTTCGGAGGGGGGGGAAATCCATGCCACGGATCTGCTGAGACCGGTCGTGCCCGCAACCACTACTTGCACGCCGGATCCTGGTTTAGCAGGGAGCTGTCGTCGTCGTCGTCCTTCCTCCCTCTCCCATTGGCTGCCTGCCCGGGAGAGAACCGGGTTTGGCCAGGCACCAAGAAACCAAGTTAAGAGCAAGGGGCAAACGCGTCGGGTGGACTTTCACCCCAAGCAAACAGCTCCTCTGCAAACGAGACCGTGCTCCACGGCAACCGGGGCTGATTCCTGAGATCCAGGAACATGTTGTTCCCGGTTTAACCAGAATTCCCGTGCACCCCCCCACTTCGTGAATTAAAAGGAAGCTGGCATCCCGCCACGCTTTGCAATTACACACAACGCTTCGGGGCAGAGGGGATCCGTGCTGCTGGCGTCTTCCTTCGCAGGCCGCCGCCGTTGTTTGATTTTTTTCCGCAGGAGGATACCTGCCGTCCTCAGGTTACGACCGCAACGGAGCCTCAGGTTTACGTGGCTAAGCGAGAAATGGATGCATGGAGTTTTGGGCCCGTTTGACTATCCTCTTTTCTGCGTCCTT
>NW_015387673.1:142829-178267 GCF_001527695.2 Protobothrops mucrosquamatus
ACGGCATCCAGTTTTGCTCGCCACGATGTAAAAAAAGACGTTGAGACTCTAGAAAGAGTGCAGAGAAGAGCAACAAAGAGGATTAGGGAACAATTAACCAGTGGAACAGAAGTGGCCTTCAGAAGTTGTAGGTGCTTCATCAGTGGAGGTTTTTAAGAAGAGACTGGACAGCCATTTGTCTAAAGTGGTCTAGGGTCTCCTGCTTGAGCAGGGGGTTGGACTGGAAGATCTCCAAGGTCCCTCCCAACTCTATTCTTCTCCTCCTCCTCCTCCTCCTCCTCCTCCTCCTTTTTAAGAAGAGATTGGATATCCATTTGTCTGAAATAGCATACGTTTCCTGCTTGACCAGGGGATTGGACTAGAAGACCTCCAAGACCTCCAACTCTATTCAACGTTGTGGCCGTTTTCGATGCTGCTGATGAGCCCGGTCACGTCATGATTCGCTTAACGATCCCATCGCTTAGCGACGGGAGTTCCAGTCCCGATTGTCATAAACCAGGGGTAGGCGACCTTGGCTCTTTTATGACTCATGGACTTCAACTCCCAGAATTCCTGAGCCAGCATGGGGGAACTATGGCTCCCTTGATGACTCGTGGACTTCAACTCCCAGAATTCCTGAGTCAGCGTGAGGGAACTTTGGCTCAGGCAGGAATCCCTAGACCAGGGGTAGGCCACCTTGGCTCTTTTATGACTCGTGGACTTCAACTCCCAGAATTCCTCAGCCAGCATGGCTCAGCTTGGAAACCTCTCCCTTTCCCCTCAGCGTGGCTGGCTCAGGAATTCTGGGAGTTGAAGTCCACAAGTCATCAAGGAAGCCATAGTTCCCCCATGTTGGCTCAGGAATTCTGGGAGTTGAAGTCCACCAGTCATAAAAGGGCCAAAATTGCCTACCCCTGTCATAAACGGAGGAGTACTTTTACGATTCACGCCTAAATATTCAAATTCAGAGAAATTTCCAAAGGGTTTGGCTCAAAGACACCCCCACCCCCACCCCCTTAAGCGGGCCGTCTGAACAAGGAAATGATAAGCGGCGATAGACTGCCCCTGTGCAGGGAGGTTCTACTAAGGTTCATGTAGAAATTCACTTCCAGGCTAAATCTTTTTTTTTTCCCTTCCTTTGGAACAGTTTAACGATCTCCTCCAGGATTTCCAAAGTCACTTAAGGCAAGATTTTTTAACCGAAATACGAAGCTCGGCCCTGTTCCATAGGCCAGGTTTGCCGTGACAAAAATAGGAGAGAGAGAGATAACCGTGATCCCCTTTGATCTCCTGATTCAACAATGCCAAAGTACAGCAAACAAGCTTCTTCCTACCAAGAGATTTTTTTTTGTGCGCGGTTTCAAACAAGCCCAGTCCAGAAAAACAGAACAGGGGCCGTTGGGTGGATGGACGTCACGGAGATGGGCAAAGTCTACAAACGCCAGAGGACATTTCTGGCCGTGTTTATGGAGCTCTGTGCGAAGCAGACCGGAGGCCCTGTGGCCCAGCGGTAAATCCCAGGGTGTTTACTTCCAAAGTGTCCTTGGGTTGACCACCATAAATGGGTCATGGAGTGAAGGGGGTGAGCAAAACCGTGAGGCCGCCCAGAGTCCTTTGCGTGGAGATGGGAGGCTGTAGAAATCACAATCAAATCAAATCAAAAATATTGGGAAGAGAAGACCCCCACGAAAACCAGAAAATCTACGAGAATCCGGCATGGTCCCAATCTGACAAGAATAGAATAGAATAGAATAGAATAGAATAGAATAGAATAGAATAGAATAGAATAGAATAGAATGGAGTGGAGTGGAGTGGAGTGGAGCGGAGTGGAGTAGAGTAGATTAGAGTAGAATAAAATAGAATAGAATAGAAATGGAATAGAGTAGAGTAGAGTAGAATAAAGTAGAATAGAAATGGAATGGAATAGAGTAGAGTAGAATAAAATAGAATAGAAATGGAATGGAATAGAGTAGAGTAGAATAAAATAGAATAGAAATGGAATGGAATAGAGTAGAGTAGAATAAAATAGAATAGAAATGGAATAGAGGAGAGTAGAGTAGAGTAGAATAGAATAGAATAATAGAGTAAAATAATAATGGAATGGAATGGAATAGAATAATAATAATAGAATAGAATAGAATAGAATAGAATAGAATAGAATAGAATAGAATAATAATAATAGAATAGAATAAAACCATAACAAAACAGAACAGAATAGAACAGAACAGAATAGAACAGAAAACAGAGTTGGAAGGCCCCTTTGAGGTCTTCTAGTCCAGCCCCCTGCTCAAGCAGGAGACCCTCTATCATTTCAGACAAAGTGGCTGTCCAGTCTCTTCTTAAAAATCTCCAGTGATGAAGGACCCACAATTTCTGGTGGCAAGCTGTTCCACTGGTTAATTGTCTTCATTGTTAGGAAGTTTCTCCTTAATTCCAGGTTGCTTCTCTCCTTGGGTAGTTTCCATTAGCCTTCTGGTGCTTTGGAGAATAACGTGACCCCCCCTCTTCTTTGTGGCAGCCCCTCAAACACCAGAAGACTGATATCCTGTCTCCCCTATTTCTTCTTTTACTTTAGACTAGCCAAAGCCAAGTCCCGCAGCCGTTCTTCTTCCTATGTTTTAGTCTCCAGGCCTTGGATCATCTTAGTTGCTCTTCTCTGAACTTTTTCCAGGAGGAAAGGAAAACTTCTTCCATCTTTTCTCATGGGGAGGACGGGGGTTAACAACCTTCGCAAGGTTAAAATACGTGGACTTCAATTCCCAGAATGGCACTGGATAATTTTGACCGGTTTTAAGCCAGCTCGGCTGGGTCATCTCTTCAGCTAGGTGGGTGATCTCTCAGAACAAACACAGCTGCAGAAATATAATACCTATTTTTCGGCTTCTGAACCATTTTTTTGCAATTTTTGTTCCCAAGCAATTCAGTGACTTTTCCAAAGGGGGAAAAAAAATAAGTAAGTGTTTAAAGAAATGAAGAAATGTATGGCTTGCCTGCAGATTCACACAGACACAATGAGAAGGGAACGCTTCCCTTGATTTAGATACAGGAAGCAAGTCGCAAGAGAGCCTCTGAACATGTGCAGACAGTCCAGGTGTGTGATTGTGAAGGAAAAAGAAATCAGGCATTTAGCATCCAAGCTTCTAAGCTGGAAGAAGTCAGTTCCAGAATATTTGAACCCCTGCGCCACTGTTTCTCTATCTCAGCAACTGTGTGGACTTCAATTCCCAGAATTCCCTAGCCAGCACAGTTGAATTCTGGGAGTTGAAGTCCACATATCTTAAAAATTGCCCAAATTAAGAAACTTTTCCCTACGTTTTCTACTCTAGAAGTTAGGAATTTTGATTGTACGGTGTTTTGTTTTTTTTTAATTAAAAAGCCCGTTTAAACCATTTTGATTTGTTTGACATTTTCGCTTCTTCCCTGTCCCTCGTTCATTTTAAGCTTTTGAATTCTGGAGAAGGGGTAAATACGCACAGCCTTTTTTTTTTCATGGGTTTCGTACAATACAGGTAGTCCTCGACTTATGGCCGCAATTGAGCCCAAAATTTCCGTTGCTAAGCGAGACACTTGCCCCATGTTACGACCTTTCCTCCCATGGTGGCTAAGGGAATCACTGCAGTTGTTAAGTTAGTAACACGGTTGTTAAGTGAATCTGACTTCCCCTTTTGCTTGCCAGAAGGTCGTAAAAGGGGATCACACAACCCCGGGACACCGCGACCGTCATAAATATGAGTCAGGTGCCAAGCCTCTGAATTTGGATCACATGACCACAGGGATGTGGCAACGGTCGTAAATATGAAAAACAATCACAAGTCCCTTTTTCCCCCAGTTCCTGTTGTAAAGTCACTAACGAATGGTTATAAATCGAGGACTTACCTTTATTAAATTACGATTGTAATTTAGTACTATGAAAACACTACGGATTGTGTGCAGTGCAGCTTCTGGCCACTAGGTGGCAATGCCAGCCTATACAGTAGAATTAAGCCAGTTTGGCCCAGATTTTAATGTTTTTTATACCCGCTTTCCTCATTCATTGCTGGACTACAGCGACCAGGCTGCCTGTGCGTTATGGAATCTGTAGTCCACCACATCCACAAAGCATACAACTACAGAAGGCTCAATTCATGGCGACTGGAATGTTTCCTTTGCCGGTCTTGATGGGGAAAGCTGCATCCATCCTTTTGCAAAAATCCCACGCAGGCTGAAGAATTTGGGGAGGTGAAGTCCACAAGCATTCAAAGTCCTCAAGTTTTGGGGATCCCTGATCTCAATGAGGGGATGGAAGGGGGAGTCATCAGATTTGCACCAAGCTGGGGTGAGTGGAATAGCCAACACTCCAGAAGAGAGGCTTAAGATACAGAAGGATCTTGACAGACTGGGCCCTAGCTAAGAAAATGAAATTCAACGGTGAAAAAAGTAAGGTTCTACATTTAGGCGAGAAAAGCCACAAATGCACAGGTATAGAATAGGGGGCACCTTGCTCAATAGTAGCAACTGTGAGAGGGATCTCGGAATCCTAGTGGACAATCCCTTAAATAGGAGCCAGCCGTGTGCTGCAGCTGCCAAAAAGGCCAACACAGTTCTAGGCTGCATTAACAGAGGGGTAGAATCAAGATCACGTGAAGTATTAATACCATTTTACAAGGCCTTGGTAAGGCCACACTTGGAATACTGCATCCAGTTTTGGTCACCACGATGTAAAAAAGATGTTGAGACTCTAGAAAGAGTGCAGAGAAGAGCCACAAAAATGATCAGGGGACTGGAGGCTAAAACATATAAGGAACGGTGGCTGGAATTGGGTATGTCCAGTTTAATGAAAAGAAGGACGAGGGGGGACATGATAGCACTGTTCCAGTATCTCAGGAGCTGCCCCAAAGAAGAGGGAGTCAAGCTATTCTCCAAAGCGCCTGAGGGCAGGACAAGAAGCAACGGATGGAAACTAATCAAGGAGAGAAGCAACCTGGAATTAAGGAGAAACTTCCTAATAGTGAGGGCAATTAACCAGTGGAACAACTTGTCTCCAGAAGTTGTGGGTGCTCCAACACTGGAGGTTTTTAAGAAGAGACTGGACAGCCATTTGTCTGAAGTGGTATAGGGTCTCCTGCTTGAGCAGGGGGCTGGACTAGAAGACCTCCAAGGTCCCTTCCAACCCAATTATTCTATGTTCTATACTTGCTGAGGTTGGGGAATTCTGGGAGTTGAAGTCCACCCATCTGAAAGTTGCTGAGCTTGAAAACCACGGAGGAAAGCATCCAGCAGTTTGCACAACATGTTGTAATGTTTTTTCCCCCAGTGCACACGGGGATTTAACCCTCTGTTTTTTCCGATTTACATTTGTATGGCTGATCTCTCAATGGAGAATTTGATTGCCTCCAGTGCTGGTGAGAGAGGAGCTTTCCTAAGAAAGGCATCTGACTCACAAGCATATGCTGAAGAGGTCTCATAGTTCAGAAGTTCTGGTTTCCCTGTTTCTTCGAATCCTAGCCTGGGGAAGGGTCCTTGAGGTCATCCAGCCCAGCCCGCAGACGTGACAAAGATCGATACAGAGAAAATGGGACCACGTGGCCTTTTGAACCCATCGGCGTGATCAGAAAGTATGCCTCGCACCAATGTCACCGGGCTGAATTGGAATTCTCAGCTGTAACCCCCAAATCCCATCTTTGCACAATTGTCTTTGTGCAATTATTATTATTATTTTTTTAAAAAATCTCCCGGAGAACATGACTTTAACCAACCAGGTGAAAAACTGCTAGGCAGCAATTTTTTTTATTGATTTTTCTTGTGTGGATGTCTTTATTTACCAGCCTGAAGTCTGGAATGCTGAGAAAGAAGGAGAACGAGGTCTCGTCAATATCTTTTGTTAGAGGAGAAACCGAGAGGAGACAGAGATCCTTGAGGTCATCCAGTCCAACCCCTGCTCAGATGAACGTGTCCGAGATGAGAAGGCTGTCCAAGCTCCCTTTGAACACCATCAGCATTCAAAGGAAATGAACTTCCTCTTTCAATTGTAGCTTCATTTCTCAAACTGTTCTTGCTTTTTCAATTTATTTTTCTAATATACCGTGGGATTTGTCTTCTTGTTATTTAATTCTTATTTTTTTTCCTCGCATAGTCTAAACTCTGGAGTGATGGAGATCTTATCTAGTGTTTCTCAAGCGTGGCTGCTTTAAGACAGATGGACTTCAACTCCCAGAATTCCACAGCCAGCCATGCTGACTAGGGAATTCTGGGAGTTGAAGTCCACCCGTCTTAAAGGGGCCAACGTTGAGGAACACTCTCTTAGAATCTTCTCCTTGACATCCTTTGGGGATGAGTTATTTATAATAATAATAGAAGTTGGAGTCTAGATAAATAAATAATAAACATATCAAAAGTGCTTTGCTCTGAGATTTATTGCTGCCTTCCTAAGCTACTGCCCGCTGAGTGCTACTCTGACTGCTTCTTGTTTCACAGAATAACAGAGTTGGAAGGGACCTTTTGAGGTCATCTAGTCCAACCCTCTGCTCAGGCAGGGAATGCTATACCATTTCAGACAAATAGCTGTCCAGTCTCTTCTTCAAAACCTCCAGTAATGGAGCAGCCATAACTTCCGGTGGCAAGTTGTTCCACTGGTTAATTGTTCTAACCGTCAGGAAGTTTCTCCTTAGTTCTAGGTTGCTTCTCTCCTTGATGAGTTTTCCATCCGTTGCTTCTTGTCCTGCCCCCAGGAGCTTTGGAGAATAGCTTGACTCCCTCTTCTTTGGGGCAGCCCCTCAGATATTGGAACGCTGCTATCATGTCAAGCCAGTCCTTCTTTTCACTAGACATACTCCAGGTTCCTTTTCCCCCCACATCCAGGTAACTAAAGAAAACAACACAGGGGCAGAGAGCCTGACCTCGGCCTTAAGGCCACCGGTTCGAATCCTCCTAGGCCCCCAGCAGCCCCGAACGGCCTTCCCCTTGCTTTCTCCCTGCTCCGAGTTCCTCATTTCTGCTTGCTGAATTGTGCAAGCCTCTCGTTTCTTCTCTTATCCGGTGAGGTCAACCGAGTCTCTGGAGGAGACATCACGAGTGGGTCAGCTGAGCTGACTGGACACCCTCACTCCCCCCCATTCCCGAAGACCAGCTGCCTCCTTCTGCAAAACAGATGGTGAACCACACACTTCTTGAAAGTGCTACAGCTGGCAAACACCCATCCGGGCTGCCCAGCGCGGTTGCCCCTTTGCAAAAAATAAAATAAAATAAAATAAAATAAAAAGAAATCCGTACTGCATCAGCAAAACAACAGTGATCCTGGACCGAATGATGCTGTAGGCCAGCTTGCTTACACTAAAAGGAGCATCATGGAATCTTTAGTAGCGTAAACTCTACTGTGTAGTGAACCTCTGAACATGGGCTAAATGTTCCCCCTAGGAGAGAATCACTTTGAGGGACGGGAGGAAGAGCTACAGGCTGGACCAGCGCTTCTCAACCTTAGTAAAATGTTAAGATGGGTGGACTTCGACTCCCGGAATTCCTCAACCAATATGGGAGTTAGGAACCTTAGCAACTTGAAGATGGGTGGACTTCATCTCCCAGAATTCCCCAGCCAACATGGCTGTTAGTATCCTTAGTAACTTTAAGATGGGGGGACTTCAACTCCCAGAATTCCCCAGCATGGCTGTTAGTATCCTTGGTAACTTTGAGATGGGGGGACTTCAACTCCCAGAATGCCCCAGCCAACATGGCTGTTAGTATCCTTAGTAACTTTAAGATGGAGGAACTTCAGCTCCCAGAATTCCCCAGCCGACATGGCTGTTAGTATCCTTAGCAACTTTAAGATGGGTGGACTTCATCTCCCAGAATTCCCCAGCCGACATGCTGTTAGTATCCTTGGTAACTTTAAGATGGGGGGACTTCAACTCCCAGAATTCCCCAGCCAACATGGCTGTTAGCAACCATGGCAACTTGAAGATGAGTGGACTTCGACTCCCAGAATTCCTCAGCTAGCATGGCTGGTTGGGAAATTCTGGGAATTGAAGTCCACCTATCTCCAAGTTGCTGAGGGATTGTGGGAAATGCACAACACTGAATGTCCACTTCTTTCAAACACAGCACACTAATATTGGAGATTTAGGGTCACTGTTAGCCGTAATGTGGAACATATATACGTAGTCCTCGGCTGACGACCAGTTTTTAAGTGAAGTTTGCTCCTTTTTACGATCTTTCTTGCCACAGGGGTTAAGCAGGGGTAGGCCATCTTGGCTCTTTTATGACTGGTGGACTTCAACTCCCAGAATTCCTGAGCCAGCCATGCTAAGGAGAAAGGGAGAGGTTTCCATGCTGAGCCATGTTGGCTCAGGAATTCTGGGAGTTGAAGTCCATGAGTCATAAAAGAGCCAAGATGGCCTACCCCTGCCCTAGGATGAGAGGTGAATCTATAGGGCTGGATAAAGCACAATACCCCTAGATTAGGGGTAGGCAACCTTGGCTCTTTTATGACTCGTGGACTTCAACTCCCAGAATTCCTGAGCCAGCATGGCTCAGCTTGGAAACCTCTCCCTTTCCCCTCAGCATGGCTGGCTCAGGAATTCTGGGAGTTGAAGTCCACGAGTCATAAAAGAGCCAAGGTTGCCTACCCCTGGTTTAAGGGAATCACTGCGGTCGTTAAGCAAGTATCACGGTTGTTAAGTGAATCCGGCTTCCCCCATTGGCTATCTGAATTTTGATCACGTGACTCCGGGGCTGCCGCAACGGTCGTAAGTGTGAAAAAACCGGTCGTAGGTCACTTTCTTCAGAGCCATTGTCACCTCGAAAGGTCACTAAAGGAACTGTCGTAAGTCGGAGGACCATCTTCAATCTTAACAAGGGGCTAAATATTGAGATTAGCAAAGTGCCAATTCCACGTGGGTCAATTGCATTCCAGTCCTCATTCTGCTTCTCCTCCCCCCCCCCCCGCTGAAAATTTACTTTAAAAAGCTCTGCCTATTCTCAAGGTAGCTAATTTCCCTTTTAGCTTCGGATAATCTCTGGATCTTTTCGGGGTGACCAGTCTCCTGCTTAAACAAGGGGTTGGACTAGATGACCTATAAGGTCCCTTCCAACTCTGCCTATTGTATTGTATTGTATTGTATTGTATTGTATTGTATTGTATTGTATTGTATTGTATTGTATTGTATTCTGGTCTGGTCCGGTCCAGTCCGATCCGGTCCATTCCATTCCATTCCATTCTATTCCTTATTTCTATTCTATTCCTTATTTGTATTCTATTCCTTATTCCTTATTCCTTATTCCTTATTCTTTATTCTTTATTCCTTATTCCTATTCTATTCTATTCTATTCTATTCTATTCTATTCTATTCTATTCTATTCCATTCCATATTTTCTATTCTATTCTATTCTATTCTATTCTATTCTATTCTTTTCTATTCCATATTTTCTATTCTATTCTATTCTATTCTATTCTATTCTATTCTATTCTATTCTATTCTTCTATTCTATTCTATTCTATTCCATATATTCTATTTTGTTCTGTTCTACTCTGTTCCACGTGCATTTTCCCCTCTCCTCCATCCGTTGGCCCCCTGAACTACCCCCCCCTACCAAGTCATTGGAAAGCTCCAGACAGTTCCTCTGCTTAAAATCTCGAGTTGCAACACAACTCGGATGTGTCCAAAACCACTTTGTGCTGAGTCAGGGAAGAAAGTGTTAGTTGGGGGTGCTGAGTCATTTTTCGGTCTGGATGCAACCTGTTTTGGGCACGCTGGTTCCTCTCTTAGAAGGGTGGAACTGCTTTCTTCACCAAACAGAAATATATATATGTACACACACACACACACACACATATATATATATTGGGGGCCTGTGTCATGCCTCTCTGCCCGGACACCAAAATAGAAACAACTGAGAACATCGGAAAAAGGAAAAAAAAATATTCAGGATTATTATCTCAGCCTTTTAACCACCCGTTAGAGCGAGCACCCCACTATTTTTATGACTTTGCAAAATCAATTCCAGGGACTGAGACTTCTGAACGGAACATCGTGAGCTTTGCTGACCCGTAAAATAAGCAGCTTCTGAGGCCCAACATTGATTTTCTGCGTTGGTCTCTAAGGTCCCCGTTCAATTATTTTGTTTATTTGTAACCTACCCTTGTTATTTTTACATTAACACAAGGCAGGGAGCATATCCAGGGCACCTTCCTCTTCCTATTTTCCCCACAACAGAAACCCTGTGAGGTGGGTTGGGCTGAGGGAGACTGATTTGGCCCTAAGTCAGCAGCCAACTTTCATGGTTAAGGCAGGACTAGAACTCCCAATCTCCTGGGGATTGGCCCAAAGTCCTCCAGCCAGTTTTCTTGCCTAAGGTGGGACTAGAACTCACTGTCTCCTGGTGATTGGCCCAATATCACCCAGCCAGCCTTCATGCCTAAGGTAGGACTAGAACTCACAGCCTCCTGGTGATTGGCCTGAAGTCACCCAGTCGGCTTTCATGCCTAAGGCAGGACTAGAACTCACCGCCTCCCGGTGATTGGCCCAAAGTCTCCAAACCAGCTTTCATGCCTAAGGGGGGGCCTAGAACTCTCTGTCTCCTGATGATTGGCCCAAAGTCACCCAACCAGCTTTCTCGCCTAAGGCGGGACTAGAACTCTCCCATCTCCTGATGATTGGCCCAAAGTCCTCCAGCCAGCTTTCTTGCCTAAGGCGGGACTAGAACTCTCTTGTCTCCTGGTGATTGGCCCAAAGTCACCCAGTCGTCTTTCATAGCTAAGACTGTACTAGAACTCACTGTCTCCTAGTGATTGGCCCAAAGTCACCCAACCAGCTTTCTCGCCTAAGGCGGGACTAGAACTCTCCCATCTCCTGATGATTGGCCCAAAGTCCTTCAGCCAACTTTCATAGCTAAGACTGTACTAGAACTCACTGTCTCCTGGTGATTGGCCCAAAGTCACCCAGCCGGCTTTCATGCCTAAGGCGGGACTAGAACTCTCCCATCTCCTGATGATTGGCCCAAAGTCCTCCAGCCAGTTTTCATAGCTAAGACTGTACTAGAACTCCCAGTCTCCCGGTGATTGGCCCAAAGTCACCCAGCCGGCTTTCATGCCTAAGGCGGGACTAGAACTCACAGTCTCCTGGTGATTGGCCCAACATTACCCGGCCGGCTTTCATAGCTAAGGTAGGACTAGAATTCACACTCTCCCCTTTTCTAAGCCTGCTGCCTTTACCACTAGAGCAAATTGCCTTTCAATTATCTTTGAACAATAGAAAACTAGAGCAAATGTAATATAATTCCTGGGGTTTGAAACGGAACACGGGGTACATATTTTCATTTTACTGGGTGTGGGGGAGAGATGGTTTCCACCAAGGGCAGGGGGAGACTTCTGACTTTTGGTTGGAAGTGACCTGCAGTTAACCCTCCTGGGGTCAGCCCTTTTGTGGTCTGTCAATCTTTAAATTGGCTTTTTCCAGAACTGATAAGCTGGCGAGGGGGGGGAAGCGTCCTTGGCGAGATCCAGGATCTGCAATCATGATTCATAGGATGTGTGGGCAAAATTTGCTGAAACCTGGTTACTAAATCGACTCATCTGCAGAGTTTGCACAGTTCCTGACACCTGGGTAAGTTTACTAACCTAAACTAAGTTTACTAACCTAACTAAATCACTCCAAGGTGGAAACAGCTACCAAATTCAGGATGTTGTGTACCTACTTCTTTAACAGACCTGGTTAAGGAGGTTGTGTGAATGCATCCACTATCAAGCTTGTTTGTGGTTTGATTCCCTTAACCCAAGACCTAGGCATGGAAACCAGGCAACCTCCAGACTTTGGACATTGAAGTAGACAATTACGATAAATATAGGATATTTTCTCAAACGCTGATTGGCTGCCAGGGTCAAGTCCCACCTCCCGCTGTTGCTATGGCCAATGGGGACGGGTCCTTAGCCACCGTGCTGTGTAGAGGCTTGATGCACCAGCGCAGTGTCTCTCAACCTTGGTCCCTTGAAGGCGGGTGGACTTCAACTCCCAGAATTCCTCAGCCAATATGGGACTTTGGGGAATTCTGGGAGTTGAAGCCCACCCCTCTTAAAGGGGCCGAGTTTGAGAAACATTGCATCAATGTATCAGGCAGATTTGGGGACTCTTTTGTTTCTCAAGTGACCTTTAACCCTGTTATTCCCTAGACCAGTGGTTCTCAACCTGTGGGTCAGGACCCCATTTGGGGTCGATCGACCATTTCACGGGGGTCGCCAAGCAAGGCTGTCCGCCATTTTTTTTGTCCGCCATTTTTTTGTCCGCCATTTTTTTCCCCTTTTCTGGCGGGTGCCTTACCTCCCTTGGGCTGGGCCAGCTGGTGGTCGGCCTGCTCCGTCTCTGCCGCTTGCCAGCTACGCCTCGGCCGGCGCAGGGGGCGGAACCACGCATGCGCGGCACTCCCGGGCAGGAAAAGTCCTCGACTTACGACCGGTTGGGTAGTCCTCGACTTACGACCGGTTTAGTCCTTGACTTACGACCGGTTTAGTCCTCGACTTACGACCGGTTGGGGTCGCGGCATTAAAAAGGTTGAGAACCACTGGTGTAGAGGCTTGATGCACCAGCGCAGTGTCTCTCAACCTTGGTCCCTTGAAGGCGGGTGGACTTCAACTCCCAGAATTCCTCAGCCAATACGGGACTTTGGGGAATTCTGGGAGTTGAAGCCCACCCCTCTTAAAGGGGCCGAGGTTGAGAAACATTGCATCAATGTACCAGGCAGATTTGGGGACTCTTTGTTTCTCAAGTGACCTTTAACCCTGTCATTCCCTAGACGTCCAGTAGGGACAGTGACATAGCTGTGTCTCTTTGCCACCTTCTTGTGGTCACCTGGGATATTGCAGCGCACCCCCTGTTTGGGCACTCTCAATCCTTAGCGAACCCCTCTGGCTGGATTTTTTTTTTTAAAAAAAATTACCTTTTGAAGCTCCCCACGCGAGACGGTGCTTCATTTCTGCCTCCCCCACCCCCCCAAAAAATTAAGGCCGCTTGACCCATCGAGGCAGACTCGGCTTGGAGAGTCTGCAAAGATATTGGCAACAATCGCCGCGCACTTGAGAACAATTCCGGTGCGTATCCAATGCTATCTGGACGACATTCTCATCCAATCCTCATCGGTCCAGACAGCACAGTCAGACCTGGCACTGACTCTGAAAACCCTTCAAGACCACGGGTTCTCAGTAAATTTTCAGAAGAGTCAGACCGTTCCCTCAAACCGTCTTCTTCACCTGGGAGCGGTCATAGACACACAAAAATGCACGGGTCCATCTCTCTCAGGACCGTCAACGCAGCGTTCGGACCCTGGTCAGGCTCATCCGAAGGAAGCGATCCTCAACGCTGGCTACACTCTCACAGCTGCTAGGAAAGATGGTGTCATGCCTCGCAATCATACCTTGGGCAAGGCTACACTCCAGAGCGCTCCAGTGGTTCCTACTTCCGTTTCAAAGAGTGGGGATAGACGCCCCAAACCGGAGTGAAGGTGCCACCAAAGGTCCTGAGGTCGCTCCAGTGGTGGTCCTCCCCAGCAATGGGGAAGGGACACTTGTTCAGGGAAGCCAACCGAGTCACCCTTACAATGGATGCCAGCCTATTCGGTTGGGGAGCACACCTGCAATCACAGCTAGCACAGGGTCAATGGTCAAAGAAAGACCTAAAGCACAACATAAACGGGCTAGAACTCAGAACCATACACCTGGCCCTCCGTCACTTCCGCAGCGCAGTGGCACAAAAACCCGGCTTGGAGAGTCTGCAACTATCAAACGGAGCACCGAAGGGGGTGGGTGGGTGGGGCGGGGGTGGGGCGAACAGTTCTACACAGTTCTACCTCGTCTCCAACTTTGTGGACTATTCCCCCGGTATTTTTATAGCCACTCGGACAATATTCGGCTAATTTCGTATTAACAGTGCGAGGGCAGGAGTGGACCTCGTTTCCTAGTCCCCAAGTAGATAAGGGGGCGAGGCACCTCGAAAGGACACCTCCCCTCCCCACCCTTGACCAGATGGCCAGGAGCAGAGTTCCTAGTTCTCTGTCTCTGCCCCCCTCTCATCTCCAAGCCCCCCCTCCCCAAATGCAAGGCCCAGCCACCGGGTGCCTAAATCCCTCCTGTCTTCTGTTTAATCCTGCAGCGAGTGACACCTTTAATGAGCTTTGAATACAAGCCGATTTCTACCCTCTTCTCTCTCTCTCTCCTGCCCCCCCCTCCCCATTTCTGATCCCTGGCACAAACAAACAGGTAGATTAAAGTGGGGGTGGTGGAGGGGGAGAGACTTTTAATGGGATCCCTGCATCTCAAAGGAGGATGGAGTCAATTTTCTCTTGACGGGCCAGCCAGGGTCCCTGGAGGTTTGAACCCTTGTCGTTTCCCACCCAGATATGCAAAGGAAAAGAGAAGAGAAGAGAAGAGAAGAGAAGAGAAAAGAGGAGAGGAGAGGAGAGGAGAAGAGAAGAGAAGAGAGGAAAAAAAGTGCCTTGGGGTGTGGAGGTTTCAAGATCAAGTCTGCTCTGGGCCCAGGATGATGGGATGTAGTGGGGTGGGGGCATGGGTCCTTGATTTCATGCTGAAGCTCCAGTCTCCTTAAATAGTCCCCAAAAGTGAGGGGCTGTTTAAACTGAAGGGATCGTGAGAAAGGGAACCCCTTTCTGGGGATCGGTGACCTGGTTAGCACTGATGATGTTCCCTAGTTGGGTCACAAAACGTCTGCAAGGAAACAGTTTTAAAAATGATGCAAGATGGATGGAAAAAACTGAATTATTATATATATGTATATATATAAAATTATATATATATATATAAATCACTCGTTTGTCTTCAGTGTTATTTCTAACCATATATAAAATTATATAAAAGGGGGTCAGCATACACACACACACACCTATACCTATACTTATACATATAATATACTTTTTCTCTCTCTATATATGTGTGTGTGTGTGTGTGTTTGTGTGTGTGTGTATGCATATATATATAAATATATATATATATATATGCATATATATTTGTGTGTGCATATATATGTGTGTGTGTGTATGTATATGTGTGCAATAATAATAATAATAATAATAATAATAATAATAATAATAATAATAATAAAGAAGTTGGAAGGGATCTTGGAGGTCATCTAGTCCAACTCCCTGCTCAGGCAGGAAACCCTATACCATTTCAGACAAATGGCCGTCCAGTCTCTTCTTAAAAACTTCCAGTGTTGGAGCATTCACCGCTTCTGGAGACAGGTTGTTCCACTGGTTAGTTGTTCTCTCTCTCTCTCTCTCTATATATATATATATATATCAGAATAGAGCTGGAAGGGACCTTGGAGGTCTTCTAGTCCAACCCCCTGCTCAAGCAGGAGATCCTATATATGCCATTTCAGACTGTCCAGGCTGGTCTAGTCCCTTCTTAAAAACCTCCAGTGGTGAAGCACTCAGAACTTCTGGTGGCAAGCTGTTCCACTGGTTAATTAACTCCCTTAAAAAACGGGAGGCCTTTAAGAAGAGATTGGAAGGCCACTTGTCTGGAATGGCCTAAGGGTCTCCTGCTCCAGCAGGGGGTTGGACTAGAAGACCTCCAAGGTCCCTTCCAGCTCTGCTCTGATTGTTGTTGGGTTTTTTTTTTTTGCATTTTTTTAAAAAAATCTCATACTGCCACAACAGGGGGGGGACCTGACAGCAATGTGCATTTACACAAACACACCCCTGGCTTGATTCCTCCAGCACCGGCTCTCCTTTACAGACTTTACTGGGTGGAGATCAAGGCCTGGTTGGTAATGATCTTGAAGGGGGAAAAAAACAACGAACTCCGACTGGAACAAACTTTGACCCAAAGCCCTGCTCCTTGGCTGAACTCTTTGGGACTTACTTCTGAGTAAACACGGAGAGCTTATAAAAAAGAAAAAAAGATTAAAAAAAAAAAGCAGATTGCTCTCCTCGCCCCAAGAGATCAGAAGTCCTTCTCAAGTTTCCTATAATTGCTTTCTTATCTCCTTCTCTTCCCCCCCCTCCTCCCTCTTCTCTCTCTCTCTCTCCCCCCCTCCTTCTTTCTCTTTCTCTTTTCCTTTTTCCTGGTCAAATTTTCAGTCCATTCCCGGATAGAGATTGGAAATTCAACAGGGATGTTGGGACTCTGTGGAAAGAGTGCAGAGAAGAGCAGCAAAGATGCTTAGGGGGCTGGAGGCTAAAACATAGGAAGAAGGACTGCAGGAATTGGCTATGTCTAGTTCAGGGGTCTTCAAGCTTGGCCCTTTGATGACTTGTGGACTTCAACTCCCAGAATTCCTCAGTCGGCCATTTTGATGAAACTGCGGGCTTAGATCCAGACCAGGGGTCTTCAAACTTGGCCTTTTGATGACTTGTGGACTTCAACTTCCTGGCTGAGGAATTCTGGGAGTTGAAGTCCACAAGTCATCAAAGGGCCAAGTTTGAAGACCCCTAGTCTGGATCCAAGCCCGCGGTTTCATCAAAATGGCCGACTGAGGAATTCTTGGAGTTGAAGTCCACAAGTCATCAAAGGGCCAAGTTTGAAGACCCCTGGTCTGGATCCAAGCCCGCGGTTTCATCAAAATGGCCGACTGAGGAATTCTGGGAGTTGAAGTCCACAAGTCATCAAAGGGCCAAGTTTGAAGTCCCCTGGTCTGGATCCAAGCCTGCAGCTTCATCAAAATGGCCGACTGAGGAATTCTGGGAGTTGAAGTCCACAAGTCATTAAAGGGCCAAGTTGGAAGACTCATGATCTGGATCTAAGCCTGTGGTTTCATCAAAATGGCCGACTGAGGAATTCTGGGAGTTGAAGTCCACAAGTCATCAAAGGGCCAAGTTTGAAGACCCCTGGTCTAGTTTAATGAAGAGAAGGACCAGGGGGGACATGATAGCAGCGTTCCAATATTTGGGGGGCTGCCACAAAGAAGAGGGGGGGTGTCCACCTATCCTCCAAAGCACCAGAAGGCAGGACAAGAAGCCACGGATGGAAACTAACCAGGTAGAGAAGCAACCTAGAACTAAGGAGGAATTTCCCAACAGTGAGAACAATTAACCAGTGGAACTGCTTGCCTCCAGAAGCGGTGGGTGGGCTTTTAAGAAGAGGCTGGACAGCCACTTGTCTGAAATGGTTGAGCAGGGGGTTGGACTAGAAGACCTCCCAGGTCCCTTCCAACTTGGTTATTCCGTTAAGGAGAGACTCAGCGTGCCCAGGATTAGGTGGGGAACTTTACCTGTTGAACTTCTCAGGACACCAGAGGACCGGGGGGGGGGGGAGGTGCTGCTGTGCAATAGAGGAACCCTTTTGGAAAATAAAGTGGTTCTCCCCCCCCCCAATTTCAGAGCAGGGGGCAAAATCTCTCTGACGGGAGCCTCATGCTGACTTTGCACGGGATGCCAAAATTGAAGAACGGGGTAGAGCTCAAACAGAAAACAGGTCTGATTTTTCAATATTTGGAATTTTTGATTTTTTTCAATTTTTTCCATTTTTTTCAAAGATTATTCAGGGCTTTGGGGAATTCTGGGGCAAGAGCTAGCCCTGATTATCCTCTCTTCCCTTCCCCAAATGCAGAGTAACCCTTATTTGGGGCCTGGCAAACCACAAAAAGCGACCACAGAGAATCAGAATAACTGCGTTGGAAGGGACCTTGGAGGTCTGCTAGTCTAACCCGCTCCTCAAGCAGGAAACGTTATACAGGCCGTCCCCGACTTATAGCCGTTCATTTAGCGACCGTTGGAAGTCACTACGGCACTGAAAAAAAGGGACTTAGGACTGTTTTTCACGCTTAACGACCGTTACAGCATCTCCCACGGTCACGTGATCAAACTTCAGAGGCTTGGCAACTGACTCGTATTTACGACGGTTTCAGCGTCCCCCGGGGTCACGTGACCCCCTTTTGCGACTTTCTGACCCGCAAAGTCAATGGGGGAAGCCGGATTCCACTTAACAACCGTGTCACTCGCTTAACAACTGCAGGGATTAAGAACTGCCGCAAGAAAAGTCATAAAATGGGGCAAAATTCACTTAACAAGGGCTTCAAAAATTTGGCCTTAACTGTGGTCGTAAGTAGAGGACTACCTGTATCATTCCGGACACATCTCTTCTTAAAAACCTCCAGTGAGGGAGTACTCACGATTTCTGGAGGCAGGTAGTTCCACTGGTTAATTGTTCTTAACTGTGAGGAAATTTCTCCTTAATTCCAGGTGGCTTCTCTCCTTTGATTAAGCGTTGAAAAGCCAAAAAATCCCATTGCAAAAGAATCATTCTTTGGAGGGTATAAAAAAAAAAAGGTAAAATCTCGCCTCTTTTGGCGCTGAAGTCAGCCACCATTCAAGGTTTAAAATCTGTCAAGCAGTAGAAGAAGGGATTTAGCCGTTTTGTCAAAGCACGTGCAAAGTTTACGCACACTTGTGTCTATTAGCACCCGAAATGTGTTGCTCTCGTCACATCCGCAGAAGCGCAAAGCAAACTGTGAAAATCAAATAATTAATTCCGAGATCAAGACGACAGCTCTCTGGCTGATGAAATAAATTGCAATCTTGCCTTTAAAAAAAAAAACAACCAAAAAAACAACACTTTAACCTTTTCCTAGCCGTCAAAGACCTTTGGCTTGGCTGCCCGGGGATGCTGGAATTTGTAGTCCACTCCCTTTCAGGGCACCTGTGACCTCCATCCTCACCCAGGTCCCCCAGACTCTTTTTTGAAAAGAGTCCATACAGAAACGGCCGCTTTCTGGATAGTTCCCCTCTTTGCCTCTCGCTCTTTCAGTTCTCACGCGGTCCGGTCTGTTTCCAGCACTTCCCTGGATGGTGACGGGTTGTGAGTGACAGCCGACCGTCAGGAACATCTGAGCATTCTCCGTCATTGCTTTCTGGATGGTTCTCCGAATCGTCCCGTTAAGCGACTGGTTTAGGGTGCCAGAAGGATGCTGAACCTCGGGGGCTCCCAAGCAGCCAGCACCCCCCCCCCAATTACCCCCAACCGGCCTTCTATGGGGAGAATCCACGCTCACACTGTTGTTAAGTGAATCAGGCATCCCCTACTGACTTTGCCGGTCAGACGGTCGCAAAAGGGGATCACGTGACACCTCTCCGGGGAGGCTGCAACCGTCATCAATACGAGTCAGTTTGCCAAGCGTCCGAATTTTGATCACGTGACCACGGGGATGCTGCAACGGCCGTAACTGTGAAAAAAACGGTCCTAAGTCCCTTTTTCCGGGGCCGTTGTAACTTTGAACGGTCGCTAAACGAACGGTTGTAAGTTGAGGACTATTGCAGAATTGGGGAATTGTGATCGAATTCCTACGATGCTTGGGAATTCGGGAAGCCGGGAAACCAGCTTCCGCCTTTCTCTCTGGGGAAACTGAGGCATCCCACTGCTGAAAAGTAGAATAGAATAGAATAGAAATAAGGAAATAGAATAGAATAGAATAGAATAGAATAGAATAGAATAGAATAGAATAGAATAGAAATAAGGAAATAGAATAGAATAGAATAGAAATAAGGAATTAGAATAGAATAGAATAGAATAACAGAATTGGAAGGGACCTTGTAGGGCATCTAGTCCAACCCCCTGCCCATGTAGGAGTCCCTACACCCTTTCTGGCCACTGTTCTCCTTTGCTGCCAGCTTGCTGCTTTTGCAGCCATAGCTGTTTAACCCCTTTGCATCAGAGATTCTCAAACTTGGAGTGGAGGAGCCATTGAGATACCCCCACTTTTTCAAACCTGATCAAGCTCACGGAGGCCCAAATGGAAGCCTTGTCCGAATCTGGGTTGGTTTCCGGTTCTGCCTTCGCAGCCACAGTGAAGAACGTGGGAGGGCAAAAGGGTGACAATCCGGTTATGAAACGCGATAGTCCGTTCTTGCGATGGTCCTCCCTTCAATCATTGCTTTTAGGGGGTCACACAAGCCTGCTAACCATGGTTAAAGTTCCTAGCCCCTCCAAGTTGGAGGGACCTTGTCTACGGGAGTCCTGGGTGCTCTCCGAGATGGGTGGCTTCTTTGCAGACGTTTCATGACCCAACTAGGGAACATCCTCGGTGCATTGATGATGTTACCTAGTTGGGTCATGAAACGTCTGCAAGAAAACCGTCAAGCACAGAGAACACCAAGGACCCTTCAGTTCTCCTCCTCCTCCTCCTCCTCCTCCTCCTCCTCCTCCTCCTCTTCTCCATAAACCCTGCTCCCTTCTAGCAATGATAGTGTTACCTAGTTGGGTCATGAAACGTCTGCAAGAAAACCGTCAAGCTCAGAGAGCATCTTCAGTCTTCTTCCTCCTCCTCCTCCTCCTCCTCCTCCTCCTCCTTTCCATAAACCCCACTCCCTTCTAGCACTGATGACGTTCCCTAGTTGGGTCATGAAACATCTGCAAGGAAACTACCAAGCTCAGAGACCCCCAAGGACCCCCCAGCCCTTCTTCTCCTCTTTCTCCTCCTCTCCGCAAACCCCACTCCCTTCCAGCGCTGATGACGTTCCCTAGCTGGGTCATAAAACGTCTGCAAGGAAACCACCCAGCTCAGAGAGCGCCACAGTTCAACCCTGGAGCTGCCAAATATTCTCTCCTATCCAATCTCGTCTCCGACACCAGAGTTAGACAGAACGGGTGGACAACCGGGATTAAAAAGTTTAACCCACCTCGCGCCAGCCAGCCAGGGATCCAGAGGGAGAAATCCGTCTGCCCCCACTCCCCGATCCCATTAAAAGCCTTCCCACCTTCCTAATCTGTCTGTTTATTTGCCGGGATCAAGGTTTAGAAACACTCCCCGGCTGGGCTGAGCCGGGAATCCATTAAATGCCGTCTTGGGCCCAGATCAGGATTAAATAGAGTGAAATATGGGTCATTGAAGTTGGAAGGCGTTGGGGGGGGCAAAGGGGGGGCCGGTCAGCGTGGAAGAAAGCTGGGCCAATTAATCTGAGAATATACCTTAAAGTGATTAACAGAGCTGGGCTTTATTTAAAGACAGCTGGCTGAAGGCTGTGTGTTTGAGCAGGTTAATCGGTCTTTTTTAAACTTTGCAGGCCAATTGGGAGCTTAATGTAGGGAAATCCCTGCTAAAATTCTCATTTCAAGACGTTTCTATCTGTTTGGGAAACAGGAACGGTTGCTGGAATTGGGGAATGTCTGGTTTAATGAAGAGAAGGACTTAGGGGGGACATGATAGCAGTCTTCCAATATTTGGGGGGGCTGCCACAAAGAAGAGGGGGTCCCCCTATTCTCCAAAGCACCTGAAGGCAGGAAAAGAAGCAACGGATGGGAAATAATCAAAGAGAGAAACAACCTGGAACTAAGGAGAAACTTCCTGACGGTGAGAACAATTAACCAGTGGAACTACCTGCCTCCAGAAGCCGGTGAAGGCTCCAACACTGGAAGTTTTGAAGAAGAGACTGGACAGCCATTTGTCTGAAATGGTATAGGATCTCTTACTTGAGCAGGGGGTTGGACTAGATGACCTTCAAGGTCCCTTCCAGCTCTATTCTGAGATAGATAGATAGATAGATAGATAGATAGATAGATAGATAGATAGATAGATAGATAGATAGATAGATAGATAGGGGGTTGGACTAGATGACCTCCAAGGTCCCTTCCAGCTCTATTCTGAGATAGATAGATAGATAGATAGATAGATAGATAGATAGATAGATAGATAGATAGATAGATAGATAGAATGACCTCCAAGGTCCCTTCCAACTTTTTATTATTATTATTATTATTATTATTATTATTATTATTATTATTATTATTATTATTATTATTATTATTATTATTATTATTATTATTATTATTATTATTATATCAGCCTCGGAAACAGACCTCCCTCCGCAACGCTCAGCTTCTGGGCTGTTGGCTCGACCCGTTGAACGATCCACTCGCCCTGTTGTACTTCAGCCTGGCATCTTGTACCCATTGCAGCTTGGCTCCTGAATTTATGAGGCAGGTCGTAGCCAAAGCCTGGGAAATTAGGTTCAATCTGCCTCCCCTGAAAAAAAATAAAATAATAAAAATAAAAAAAAAACCCACACTGCAATTTTGGGCTTTATGAACCTCAGCTGTAGAGGCTGAAATTCAACAGGTTAAGCTTTGCGCTGGGGGCATTTTCTCTCTTGTTACCTCAGTCCTTGCCTCACGGCCAACATTGAGCCCAATTTTTTTTCTTACTAAGTGAGACAGTTGTTAAGTGGGTTTGGCCCCGATTTCTTGCAACGGTTCTTAAGTGGATCACTGCACTTGTTGCCGTCGTAAGCAGGTTGTTTGGGGAAATCTGGTTTTCCCATTGACTTGGCTCGCCAGGAGGTCGCAAACGGGGATCACACGCGACCCCGGTGGACGCTGCGACCGCCGTAAATGTGAGTCCGTTGCCAAGCGTTCACATTTTGACCCGGCGACTACAGGAGACGCTGAAACGGTCCTTAAGCGCGAAACTGGTCATAAATCACATTTTGTTTCCCTGCCGCAAAGCCTTTTCGAGACCTCACATGAGTTCTGTCTCCGTCCCACAGCAACTCAACACCGGCCTGGTTTCGGCCTAGCCTCCCGGGAACTCGGCTCTCCCTGCCAAGCAGCTAGTCCTCAAGAGGAAACTGGCAGGCAAGCAGCTGAATTGCAGTTTGGAGAGGGGGGGGCAAAAGATAGAGCTGGAAATGGGGCAGGGCCGGGGACTGGGGGGGGAAGGGGATCCTTTTTTTTTTTGCGGAGGGTGGATTTTTCCTGCTTTTCTTTCGTTCAGGGGGCTTAACAACAGGGCTGGGTCAGGTGGGGAGGTCACGGACGGTGGGGTGAGGGCGGATGACAGGCTGATGTCCAACTGAATAGGCCGAGAATCCCTTGTCAGGATAGGTTAGCAACGCTGAGCGGGCCCTTTGTCGCCATGCGGGGCTCGGTATTAGCAGAAGGGGCGGGCCGGGCCGGGCGCCATGGCAACCCTCCGCCAGCCTGGGGTCCAAACCAGGGACGTCGCTTCTGCCCCATTTCCATCGGGGTGCTGGTTTTTTTAACGCCTCTGCACGGCTGCCGTTTGCAGGTATACGGGCCGCGGGTGTGAGTCCAGCCAATTTCTCCGTGCGCACCAGGATTTGAACCCGTCTCCACATTTCACGCATGCTGCGAACGGGACTCCGAGTCCCATCTTCGCCACCCTGCCCCGAATTGCATCTCTCTCAGCGACGTGGGCTTGGTTCCTGTCCTCCTGGGCACGCACAGAGTGCCTTTCCCCCCACCAAAGAATCCTTTCAGAGGGCTGCAAACGATCTCTGAGCACGTCTAGAGTGCCTTTTCTTTCTTTCTTTCTTTCTTTCTTTCTTTCTTTCTTTCTTTCCTTCCTACCTTCCTTCCTTCCTTCCTTCCTTTTTTTCTTTCCTTGCTTTCTTTCTTTCTTTTTTTCTTTCTTTCTTTCCTTCCTTCCTTCCTTCCTTCCTTCCTTCCTTCCTTCCTTCCTTCCTTCCTTCCTTCCTTCTTTCTCTTTCTTTTCTTTTTTCTTTTTTTCTTTTTTTTTGCAGGCGCTGCTCATGCCGGTGCTCAAGAGGTCTAGCTTCTTTGCCTGTCCAAAGCGGGGGGGTGGTTTTTGTTTGTTTGTTTGTTTTGCCTTCCACTCCTGCAGAAAGTTAATTCTGGGCATACACGGAGCGCCTTTTCCTTACAGAGGAATCTTTTCCAGGTGTTGCTCGACAGACTGATAACCTCTGAGCGTATTTAGAGTGCCTTGTCCTCGCACTCGAAGAGATCTAGCTTCTGAGCCTTCGGCTCGTTTTTCCTTCCATTCCTGTTTGCTTCCCCCAAAAACTTTTTTTTAAAAAAAAATATACAGGTCGTCCTCAACTCGTGACCAAAATTTTCACTGCCTAAGTGATCCATTGGTTAAGGGAGTTTTGTCCCATTTTGCGACCGTCTTAAATGGGAATCGGTTACCTGGATCGTGGGGAATGCCGCAACGGTCGCAAGTGTGAAAAACGGCCGTAAGTCCCATTTTTTTCCAGCGCCGTGGAAACTTTGAAAGGGTCGCTAAAGGGACTGTTATAAGTTGAGGACTACAGGCAGGCCGAGGCTGCGGGGTCTGTGTGTGTGTGTGTGTGTGTGTGTGAGCTTTGCTGGCCAACGCACCCAGCTTTGTGCATGCTCAGGAACACCCCGGGCACCGACATGACCTCATCGCTTCCAGACCTTGCCCTTGGCACCGTGCCTGGGGTGCCATCCAAGCCAGAACTGAGAGCTCCGGGGTGTGTGTGTGTTTGTGTGTGTGTGTGTGTTTGTGTGTGTGCAAAGCGGCTCAGCCGGGAGCGCTGGGCTTTGTAGTCCTGTGCCTGGGAGGGTGGAGGCTGAGAGAGAGTGCAAATCTGGGGTGAACATGTGACTCCCCCAAAAGAGGAACTGGGAGTAGGGAACAAACTTCCTCCAAGTTGGTGAAAAGGGAGGAGGGAGGAGGGAGAGGGGGGGTAAATTTCGGCCACGCCCCCGCCTAAATCCCACCCTCCCCATTGGCTGGCCGCTAATATATGCGGATGAGGTCATTCTCCCGGGATTTAAAGGGAACCTCGGGGGCTGCGCTGTGTTCTTTGGGATCCTCACCCCTAAAGCAGCTGCAACGGGAGGCAGGAGTGGGCAAGGCGGTCCGGACCGGACGCTGGCAAGAAACAAGACCCATGGACGACCAAACAAGCAGGTGGGCTCTTTCTCCCCCCCCCCAAAAAAAAGATCTGGGGGTTTGCAAAGGATCGCCTTGCGTTTTCCTCCAGATCTGGGTTTTTTGCAAAGGATCGCCTTGCGTTTCCCCCGGATCTGGAGTTTTTTTTTGCAAAGGATCGCCTTTAGTTTTCCCCGGGTCTGGGCTTTTTTTTTTTTTGCAAAGGATCGCCTTGCGTTTTCCCCGGGTCTGGTTTTTTTTGCAAAGGATCGCCTTGCGTTTTGCCCGGATCTCTGGGTTTGTTTTTTTTTTGCAAAGGATCGCCTTGCGTTTTGCAGGCTTTCTCCTCTCTCCCGGGAGGGTGTTTTTTTTTTTCTGCCCCGTCCGCTTTCATTTCTTCTTTTCTCTGCGCGATCCTGGCCGCACCCTCGGGATCGCAAGAGAGGATGCGCGCAGCCGCTGCGCGGCATCCAGAGGGGGGAAAGCCAGCACCTGTGGATTGCGGGGGTCAAGGATGTGGATTTAGGCTGGCGGGGTAAAGAAAGGGCTGTTCAGCCGATCTTGACAAAATTCATCCTCTGATGGGATCTTTAAGCAAAGTTTTTCAACTTTGACAAGTTGAAGAGGGGAGGACTTCAACTTGTCAAAGTTGAAAAACTTTTTGCTTCAGAGTATTAGATCCTGCAGGGGGGAGTCTTCCCTTTATCAGACCCTTCCCATTTAATCCAAGGATGCCAGTTAGGCCCCAAGGGTCGGTCTATAAGTAGCAGTAGCCTAGCCAGGAAAAAAAATAGTAAAGAGAAACAATCTCCGCTCCGTATTTTCCATCCAGCTCGGCTAGGGTGGAGAAATTCTGCCTGTTTTTCCTGAGCCAAATCTCCAACGATTCCGGGTTTCCGTGCTTAAAATCACCTTACAGTTTTCCAGAAAACTTGCCCACCTGGGCTCGGGATAGACAGTGCCGGGCTACAGAAGCTCGGCAGAGGGAGGAGCGGACTTTAATCCAAGCCACTAGGTGTGAATAGCGTGCAAGAGGTTTGCACGCCGGGGCAAGGGATCGGAATCGTCTTTGCAATCTATCCTGGTCAAGGACTGGCAAGGATAGGTAGGACTCAAACCGTGGTTTAAATCCAGGTTGTCGGCACATCACCGTGTCCCTTTGGGTAGCCAGCTGGGCGGCATACAAATTTAATCCGCGATTTTTGAAATGAAATGAAATCTTCCCTGGATAATCCGTGGCTGCCCCCCCCCCCTCTTTTTTTCTTTTCTTAATTATTTATTTCCTGGTGTCTCCACCCCGGGAATATCGTAACCGACGAAATAATAAAGGGAGAGAGGGTAGCGCTAGAAATTTGCCCTGGGTCTGGGTGCAAAACCTACCCCACGGGATGTTCGGCGTTCTGAGCAAACGGGAATTGGGGCCAAAGAATATTTAATTTTTTTGCCTATTTATTTCTTGGCAACTTGATCATCATCCGCCAAATGAAGGGAACGGTGCCAGCAATAGAGGTTTGCTGTGGGACTGGATGAGGTGCGAAAGCTACCTCACGGATGTTCAGTGTCCTGAGAAAAACAGGGTGACAGACAGTCCTCGACTTACGACGGCGAGGGAGCCCACAATTGGTCTGGCTAAGCAAGACGTTTGTTAAGTGTCCCGTTTTACGACCTTTCTCGGCGCGGTCGTTAAGCGAATCGGTGCAATTGATAAGTTAGCAACTCCGGTCGTTAAGTGGCTTCTCCCGTTGACTCTGCTTGTCAGAAGGCTACCAAAGGGGTCCACATGACCTTGGGACACGACAACCGTCATAAATACGAATCAGTTGCCAAGCATCTGAATTATTTTTTTTTAAAACAAATTTTACTAATTTTCCAATTTTAACAACCAAGTAGTTAGGAAGCAGTGTGGTGACCGGGTAATCAATAATCCAATAACAGAATAATACATAGATATCTCAGTTTACATCAATAAAGGCTCCTCTCTATTTCCCTTAGGTATTATATCGCATTCATGTTCGTACTTTCTAGCTAAAGTTCAAACAATCTGTACCTTTATCAATAACATTTTAGTTATACATACCCAAGTCCTGTTTTTAGGTTTTATTTAATTCCAATTATCATATTCCAATTTATAGCCTTTTATAACCAATATTTATAATTCGGATAGATTTAGTTTCGCTCATTGCATTATAAACTCATTCTCGTGACTCAAATACAAATATTATTCCGAAATTTAAATTCTTTCTTTATTCACCAATATAGTCTATTGAATTTTGATCACGTGATCAAAGGTCGTAAGTGTTAAACGGTCGTGAGTCCCTTTTTCTTTCCAGTGCCGTTGTGACTTTGACATGGTCACTAAATGGAACTGTTGTAAGGAAAGGACCACCTGTAGTTAGTGCAGAAGATTATATATATATATATATATTTGCTTATTTATTTCCTTCATAACCTTCTACAAAATAAGAGAGAGGTGGTAGCATTAGAGGTTTGCCGCGGGGCTGGATGAGGGGCAAAAGCTACCCCATGGGATGTTCAGCCTCCTGAGCAAACAGGGTAGCTGGTGCAAAAGATACGTATTTTTTTCGCCTATTTATTTCCTGCCAAGCATATTATGTAACCTTCTACGAAATAATAAAAAGGTGGTAGCGTTAGACGTTCGCCGCAGCAGCGAGAACAGTATTTGCCCAATACTGGCAAAATGAAAACTTACCAACTGAAGAGATCTTAATTAAGAAAATCTTAGAATGTGCAGAAATGGATAGACTAACTTTAGAGATGAAAGAGAAAGAAGACTCGAGTTTATTTTAAAACATGGGATAAATTTTTACCAAGGGTTAGGAAAACGAACTAGTGAGAAATGAATGTGATATGTTATTTTGAATATATACTGCTCAAAAAATTAAAGGGAACGCAAACTCCTTCAGTTCCGTGTTAAAATGTTCCCTTTATTTTTTTGAGCAGTATATATTAGTAAGAAGAATGATATGTGTTGACCAACTGATACTGTTTATGATTATCATTTATCATATTCACTACAGCTATTTACTATTATATGAATTAGTGTTAACTGAACATATGTGTCCGGACAATAGTCTGTTTGCTAAAGCTTGAAAATGTTACTGGGGGGCAACCCCAATATTGTTTCCAATCCTATCCCAATCCCGATCCTAACCCCACCCCAAACCTTAATCCCTATCCTGGTCCTATCCCTTCCCCAACCTTATAAAAACTCAATAAAAACCTTTATAAAAAAAGAAGTTTGGATGAGGGGCAAAACCTACCCCACGGGATGTCCAGCATCCTGAGCAAACAGGGTAGCTGGCGCAAAAGATATATATTTTTTTCGCCTATTTATTTCCTGGCAAGCATATCCTAACCTACGAAATAATAAATAGAGAGGTGGAAGCATTAGAGGTTTTCCGCGGGGCTGGATGAGGTGCAAAAGCTCACAGGATGTCCAGCATCCTGAGCAAACAGGGTAGCTGGCGCAAAGAATATTGGGTTGGTTATTTTTCTATCCCCCCCCCCAGGGTTAATCCATTAATCCAGATCTCTTCCAGCCCGGGTGAGACACACGTACACAAACGCACTGACACACACACACAAACACCAACCTTATCTTCCTTCCTTCTTGCAGAATGAACACCTTACCCGCCAGTCCGATCGCTCTGGATTATCTGGATGAGTTTGACCTCCTGAAGTTCGAAGTGAAACAGGAACTGCCCCGGCTGGGCAGCAGCTCTTCCGTCAGTTCCACCCCGTGTAGCTCCGTGCCCCCCTCGCCCACCTTCGACAAGGGGGCAGACCCCAAATCCTCCCTGGAGGAGCTCTACTGGATGGCGACGTTGCACCAGTCTTTGGCGGCGGCCGCGGCGGGCGCCGGTCCGGAGACGCAGATGGTGCCAGGGCTGGATGAAGCCGTCGAAGCCTTTTTGGGGGTACCGGCAGCAGAAGGGGGTCTTCGAAACAGCGTGAGCCCCCAGCTGCAGGGGTTTCTGGGATCCGCCGAGAGCTTTGGGGCCGAGGAACAGCAGCAACTGGTAAGTCTGCAAAACGAAACCAAAAAAAAAAAAAAGAAAGACATCAAATATTTATTTGAGGCGGTCCTCGACTTACGATGACGGCGGAGCCCAGAATGTCTGCTGCTTTCTCGCCGCGGTGGGTTTAGGGAATCACTGCCGTGATCCCGGCACCCTGCGACCATCATAAATGTGAGTCGGTTGCCAAGCGTTTGAATTCCGATCAGCTGTGCCTGGGGATGCTGCGACGGTCGTTAAGTGTGAAAAAAATGGCCACTGTTTTCAGGGTTGTTGGAACTTTGCTCATTAAACGAACTGTTGGAAGTGGAGAAGAGGAGGTGCAGGGAAATAGAAGGATGAATGGGAGACTGGTTTAATTAGTCTTGGCAAATAGGATCGAATTAAGTGTCTCTGAGCATGCGCAGAGAGCCGTCTTGCGAGAAGCCACGGTCCTTGCGCATCCAGGGTTAGAACAGTTTCAGACCTGAAAAAGCTGCCTAAATGAAGGGGTCCCCCCAGTGGAAGGCACTCCTTTGAAGGCCTAGCTTTTGAGCGTGTGCAGAGTGCTCTTACCTGACTACTCATAAACCTGTAGTAAAAGAAATGAGCACTATCAGACCTGGATTCTGAATGCACCTCTCCCGAGAGGGGATGAGATGTTTCAAGGGGAGTAAAAAATATTCTTAATTTCTCCGGATTAAGAAGGTAACGGACCAGACAGCCAACATTAAAAAAAAAGAATGTCACATGTTAGGTCCATGCTGGCTTATGGCCAGCCCGATGGAGGTTCTGCTAATCCAGTTTTTCTGGCTTTATAGGACACAAACGAAATAGTCAGGATTGCACATTTTAGAAAATGAATCATTGGGTTCAGTTTCACACAACTGTTGTAGCCTCTCCGAGGTCACGTGATCAAAATTCAGACGCTTGGCAACTGGCATGTACTTATGACGTGCCTGGCTGAGGAATTCTGGGAGTTGAAGTCCACAAGTCCTAAAAGGGCCACGTTTGAAGACCCCTGCTTGTGGACTTCAACTCCCAGAATTCCTCAGCCAGGCATGCTGGCTGAGGAATTCTGGGAGTTGAAGTCCACAAGTCCTAACACAACCAAGTTTGAAGACCCCTGCTTGTGGACTTCAACTCCCAGAATTCCTCAGCCAGGCACGCTGGCTGAGGAATTCTGGGAGTTGAAGTCCACAAGTCCTAACAGGACCAAGTTTGAAGACCCCTGGCCTAGTGTGAGAATGCTGCAACTTTAGCATCCTTTTTGCTCACCCGATGTGGCTTTTGTTTTCCTCTGCCTGCCTTTTACAGCTTCCTCACTTCCAGCTATCCCGGCTTTCCGACCGCTTCTCCGACGCCCAGCTGGTCTCCATGTCCGTGCGGGACCTCAACCGGCAGCTCCGCGGCTTCGGCAAGGACGAGGTGCAGCGGCTGAAGCAGAAACGGCGCACCCTCAAGAACCGCGGCTACGCCCAGTCCTGCCGCTTCAAACGGGTCCAGCAGCGCCACATCCTGGAGGCCGAGAAGTCCCAGCTGGCCCAGCAGTTGGAGTCCCTGCGGGTGGAGGTGGGCCGCTTGGTCCACGAACGAGACATCTACAAAGCCCGGTGTCAGAAGCTGCTGAGCGAGGCGGCCGGGGGGCATTGTGGGGAGGGGGCCCCCAAGGCCCCCCTAGCTCAGGCGCCCTCCATGGTGCAGTTTTTTTTATGAGCCCGCCCTGGACTTCCTTCCGTCTCCATCGAACTTTTGGGGAGCTGCGCGGGAAATGAACTTGCCGAGAAGCTGCTTTCCCCTCTTTCATCCAGCAGAGGGGGACGCTGAGCCCAGCTCCCTCCCGGGTAGTCCCTTTTATCCACCACCAGATGGCGCCAAAGAGTCTCGGCCATCTTAGGCAGGTCTACGTGCACAAATAGCTTTGGGGATGATGGCAAGCAGGCAGACGCTTCCTCTCAAAGGCTCCTGGGAATTGTAGTTTGGCATGGGTGCTGCTCGGCCAGAGTGGGTGGGTGGGTGTCCATCTTCCCACCCAAGGAACTACAGCCCCCAGGGTTCCCTGCAGCCTTATTCCTCAGTCTAGTGACGTTTACGGTGCAAATAAGGCTGGTCCTCTTGGGCGTGTTGAGAAATGTCCTTGGTTGATCATTCTTGCTTCCAACGGAAGGAGAGAAACAAATGGAAGCCGAAAACAAGGCTTCCGGTCTCTTCCCCAGAGCCAAAATTTGGGCCAGAGGGCGAAAGAGGCAGATTTAGAAAATTTGGGAATCCTGTTGCCCAATTTTTAGGTCCCAAATTTGCAAATGGAGAGAGTTTGGCAAGGAAAAAGGACGCGCAGCAGGGACCCTCAATTTCCTGAGAAACCTGGAGGCCATATTGGATCCTGGAAATTACCAGGAAGGGAGGGCGGGAGAGACTTTCTCAAAATGGCTGCCTCGTTGGTGAGGCCAGGCACAAAATGATGTGTGGGCCCAACACGCCACTGTCAACAACACGCATTACATTTTCCTGTTTGGGTGTGAGAGTTGTGTGGGGCAAAAAAAATAAAATAAATCTTTTAAGCCTCTTCTAGGCGAAGACCACAACTCCCGGAATCCCTAGCCAGGATCCCAGAATTCCTAGCGAGTAGCTAGGAATTCTGGGAGTTGTGTGCCTGGAGGACGGCTGAGTTGACAGCGATGCTGGGATTGGAGGATGTTGTTCTGGGCCTCTGTGGGGATTTGGCCAGTGTTGCAGGAAAGACAAAAGTGTGTGAAAAGTGCAGCTTTGTGATGTTTTTGTTGCAAAAGGAGACCCACAGTCACCCTTTAGATCCTGTCAATAAAAAAACAGAGTACTTTTACAAATGGCCCTGCATGTGGTTTCCTCCACTTCAGCAACATCTCAGGATCAAACTATCCTTGGGGAACAAAATAGCAAATATTCCCAAATAACCACATCAGAAATATAGAAATTCTCTCGTTTATTCCAAGAGTCTGGAAATCCGCGAGTGAAAAAGTGGAAAAATTCCAAGAAAAATGAGGCCACGTGACCCTGCAACCGTCATAAATATGTTTTTATCCTTTTAATTTTTTAAATATTTTTTTAAAAGCCCTTTGTAGGTACATGTTCACACACACACCCTTGCATTGCTCCCTCACAGTTGTACAACTGCAGTGCACAAGAACCCACAAATTGTTAAAAGAACATCACAGCCACACTTCACGGGCCTGCGGTCGCCAAAGCTCCCCTCCCAGCTGTGGGACTGGGCAGGCTGTCTGTTGCCCACCGATTCTAGGACACAACAGGAATATTCAACGTGGTCCTCGCTTAACGACTGCCCTGTTTAGCAACCGTTTGCGATTGCGACCAGAATGAAAAATATAACTTTACAACCATCTGTATGAAATAAAGCAAAGGAAAGCTAAATTAAGATCGTAAGCCCAGTTGTAAGCCCACTTCACTTACCAACCAAGTTTTGGGTCCTCATTGTAGCTGCTAAACTAAATAGTAGAAGCGGCCAAATTTAAATAGTTATTTTTAATCTTTTTAAATTTTGTATTGTATCATTGTTTTAAACTGGCTGTAAGCCGCCCTGAGTCCTCCGGGAGAAGGGCGGGGTATAAATTTAATAAAAATCTAAATCTAAATCTAAAATCTAAATTCTATGATGGGGTTACAGGCTGTCCTCGACTTAACGGCAAAAATTGAGCCCAACATTTCTGTTGCTAAGTGAGGCATTTGTTAAGTGAGTTTCGCCCCATGTTACGACTTTGGTTTCCTGAAGGTTGCAAAAGGGGGTCACGTGACCCTGGGACACTGACCGTCATAAATAGGAGTCAGTTGCCAATTGTCTGAATTTTGATCCCGTGACCCTCGGGATTCTGCGACGGTCGTAAGTGCGAAACACGGTCGCAAGTCACCTTTTTCAGTGCCATTGGATCTTTGAAAGGCCGCTAAACGATCACGTTCAATGACCGACGTTACAACGGCATTATATACAACGGACTTATCACCATTTTTCACACTTAACGACCGTCGCAGCATCCCCAAAGCATGTACTTAACGACCATTGCACTGTCCCTGGGGTCACGTGATCCCCTTTCGCGACCTGACAAGCAAATGTCATTGGGGAAGCCGGATTCACTTACCGACTGTGTTACCCGTTTAACAACTGCAGTGATTCACTTAACAACGGTGGCAAGAAAGGTCATAAAATGCGGCAGAACTCACTTTACAAATGTCTCACTTAACAACCGATATTTCTGCGCTCGATTGTGGTCGTAAGTTGAGGACTCCCTGTATTTTTAAATTTTCTTTTTTCCTTCTTTCGGTCTCTCCCAAGTGAAACTTTGGGACGTTTCCAGCTTACTGGGAAGAAGCAGGGAGCGACGTTCTGCTATGTATGGATTTTTTAAAATAATAAAACATCCTTTTCTAACCAAAAAACCCCCCCAAAGCATCACTGTAAGCCATCGTGTTGGTTTCGAGGAGTGAAATGGGCACATTTTAAAAGCTGCTTATAGTCAAAACGTTTGCTGGCAGATCACGTCTGGGCTGGGAGTGAAGTCTTTTGATTGTGGTTTATTTCTTGAAAGCAATATATTTGGCCCGCCACCACACAACAGGAAGATTTAAATCACAAGATTTAAATCACAAGGCCAGACAAATGTTTTGTGAAAAATCCACAAGTGGAAAGCGGCAACGCAACAATTGATCAAGGTCTGGAAAATAAATTTCCGTATTCTTTAGAACAGGGATCACTCCAGCCCAACGAATGCACAGATGAAAAAGCTGGGCCCGCCCCCGCTACTTGGATGGGAGACCACTCGGAAATCCTACGAGTGCCGGGTAGATTGGCTATTTAGGAAGAAAATCATTGCAACGATAAGATAACCTTTATTGTCATTTTTTTTTACTGTGGGCACCACGGCACACATCAAAAATGAAATTTAGTTGCCCGCTCTCAAAGTGAAACACATACATGACACACACCTAAAATATACTATGTACAACATATGTATAGACCCACACCCCTACATATACATAACAAATAAATATTAAATACTGTTTCCATGCAGTGGGTAAGAACACCCCATGGATAAATCCATGGAAACTTCCAGAGTCAGGATGCTGCCTGACTTAACGGCTGTTCGTTTAGTGACCGTTCAAAATTATGAGGGCGCTGAAAAAAAGCGACACAACCATTTTCCACACATCCGTCACAACATCCCCATGGTCACGTGATCAAAATTCGGGCACTTGGCAACTGGCACACATTTGTGACCTATCCTGGGGTCACATGATCCCCTTTTGCGACCTTCCCAAGCAACGTCAACGGGGAAGCCCAATTCGTTTAACGATGGCACGTTTCATTTAACAACTGCAGCGATTCGCTTAACAACGGCGGCAAAACGGCTATAAAATGGGGCAAGGCTTGCTTAACAACTGCCTTGTTTAGCAACACTGGATCCCCATCGTGGTCGCAACGAAAGGACCACCTGTATTGAGAGTCAAACTCGTCTCCCGAGCATCTTAAAAATGTTCTTTATTTCCTTCCCGGAGCTGGGAAAATCTCAGAGACTTTTGCCTTTTGGACTAGCAATCTGATCTGGCTAAAATCCAAGGAAGGAAAAATAAGACTTAAATGGGATTTAAGAGCAGCTACGCTCAAAGTTCACCTGCCATGAACGTACGCCTGACCTTGGAGAGCCGAGGGAGATAGATCTGGGCTTGGTTTTTTTTTTTATCAGTGTAATTGAATATTATTATACTCTGAGATGTCCAAGTGAGGGAGCAGATAAGGATTGTGAAATCTCAAGGTTCCTACCGGAGGAATAATCTGTTCGATTAACTCCACGGGGACGCAAAGTCCAAAGTTGGCCGAACTTCTGGAAGAAATTGTTCCGTCTTTTTGGAATAAATTGCTTGAACGATTTATTGTTCGGCCTCTGTTCAGAGACAAGGCGGATCCGCCTGGAATATTTTTTCTCGGCTGCTGTTTCGTGTCCGAGGGATCTCGACGGGCCAACCGGGAGAAAGAAATCGGAAGTGCGAGAAATGGATTTAAAAACAAAAATACAAGGCTTGCGATCGCAGTTGAGCCCAACATTACCCGTGGCTAAGCGAGATCGTTTTAAAGTGATTTTGCCCCATTTTATGACCTTACTTGCCACAGTTGTGAAGTTGGTAACACGCTTGTTAAGTGAATCTGGCCATGAACCAGTGGAAGAGAAGTTGCCTTCAAAAGTTGTAGATGCTCCAGCGCTGGAGGGTTTTTAAATAAAAGACTGAAATGGTATAGGGTCTCCTGCCTGAGTAGGGGGTTGGACTAGAAGACCTCCAAGGTCCCTTCCAGCTCCATTCTGACTGATGGATTGAGAAACATTGGTGTAGAATAAAAAATCGATCAAGATGAGGGTGCTTCATCACTGGAAGTTTTTAAGAAAAGACTGGACAGTCACCTGTCTGAAATGGTACAGTTTTCTCCTGCTTCAAAAGGGTTCGACTAGAAGACCTCCAAGGTCCCTTCCAATTCTATTCTGATCTATTGATTGGCTTCCCCATTGATTTTGCTTGTCAGAAGGTTGCAAAAAGTGGTCACGTGACCGCGGAATTCTGCAACCGTCATAAATACATGCCAATTGCCGAGCGCCCGCAAGTTTGAACACATGACCACGGGGATGCTACTACAATTGCGTGAAAAAGAGTCATAAGTCACTTTTTTCATTGTAATATGAATATCCAAACTATCTATCTCTGACAGATGATTGTTCAAGAAGAGATTGGACGATTATCTGTGCGAGATGGCATAGGTTCTCCTGCTTGAGCAGGGGGCTGGACTAGAAGACCTCCAAGGTCCCTTCCAGCACTATCCTATCCTATCCTATCCTAT
>NW_015387673.1:178928-183873 GCF_001527695.2 Protobothrops mucrosquamatus
TCTTCTTCTTCTTCTTCTTCTTCTTCTTCTTCTTCTTCTTCTTCTTCTTCTTCTTCTTCTTCTTCTTCTTCTTCTTCTTCTTCTTCTTCTTCTTCTTCTTCTTCTTCTTCTGCCATATCCATTATCGGATGTTGACGATCATGTTGGCGATCCTGTTTTTATCAGCAGCTGCACGAAAAAGTGCTGCTGATTGTTGTCCAAACCAGTCCCTTAGATTTTGAAGCCACGATGTTCTTCTTCTGCCTGGACCTCGTTTGCCTTCAATCTTTCCCTGGAGGATTAAATGGAGTAGGCCGTATTTTTCTGTGTGTCGCATCACATATCCGAAATATTCTATGATTTCTCTTGGCTTTCCCAGGCAGCTTATCATTCTATTCTATTCTATTCTATTCTATTCTATTCTATTCTATTCTATTCTATTCTATTCTATTCTATATTCTATTTCTTATTCTATTCTATTCTATTCTATTCTATATTCTATTTCTTATTCTATTCTATTCTATGCTATTCTATTCTATTCTATATTCTATTTCTTATTCTATTCTATTCTATTCTATTCTATATTATATTCTATTTCTTATTCTATTCTATTCTATTCTATATTATATTCTATTTCTTATTCTATTCTATTCTATATTATATTATATTGTATTTCTTATTCTATTCTATTCTATATTATATTCTATTTCTTATTCTATTCTATTCTATTCTATTCTATTCTATATTATATTCTATTTCTTATTCTATTCTATTCTATTCTATTTCTTATTCTATTCTATTCTATTCTGTTCTGTTCTGTTCTGTTCTATTCTATTCTATTCTATTCTATTCTATTCTATTCTATTCTATTCTATTCTATTCTATTCTATTCTATTCTATTCTCCCTTTTCCCTCAGCATGACTGGCTCAGGAATTCTGGGAGTTGAAATCCACAAGTCATAAAAGAGGCAAGGTTGCCTACCCCTGGTCTAGTCTAATGAATTCCTCATTCCTGGGTATGTCTAGCTGTATTTTATCCTCAAAGAAACCCGGTTTAGCCTAAATTTGAATCCTGGGCTTTGTCTTAAAAGTCAACACAAGGTGGCACCAACGTACAAGCAAATTTATTGACAAGTGTTGCAAGACTTATTTTCCTTCCCGGCAAGGAGGGATCAGCAAGATAGACTTATTTCTATATCTTCCTTTTTTTTTTTCCCCAGTGTGAAAACCTTCAAAGATTTCTGTGAAATCAAGAAAATGTACAGGTCAAAATTTGCTAAAACCTAGGAAGGACGGTTGCAGGATCTGGGAATGGCCAGTCTAGGGGGGGACATGATAGCGGTATTCCAGTATTTGGGGGGGGCTGCCCCAAAAAAGAGGGGGTCAAATTGTTCTCCAAAGCGCCTGAAGGCAGGACAAGAAGCAATGGATGGAAACTAATCAAGGAGAGAAACAACCTGGAGTTAAGGAGAAACTTCCTGACAGTGAGGACAATTAACCAGTGGAACAGCTTGCCACCAGAAGTTGGGGGTGCTCCATCAATGGACATTTTTAAGAAGAGATTGGATAGCCACTTGTCTGGAATGGTCTAGGGTCTCCTGCTTGAGCAGGGGGTTGGACTAGAAGACCTCCAAGGTCCCTTCCAGCTCTATTCTGATTCAAATGCGTCTCGGTTTGCTGCGATACCCAGAATAATGATGGAGAGAGCAACTCGGGTGAGAATAGTCCAATAATGGAAGGGCTGAGTGTTTATTTATCGATTTATTTGACAATTACGCCACCTTTATTACTTTATGAGTAACTCAAGGTAGTGAACCTAGACAATGCTCCTTCCCCTCCTATTTTCCCTGACAACAAGAACCCTGTGAGGTGGGTTGGACTGAGAAAGAGGGACTGGCCCAAAGTCACCCAGCTGGCTTTGGTTTCTTAAGGTGGGTTTAGAACTTACCGCCTCCTGGTGATTGGCCCAAAGTCACCCAGCGGTTTTCATGTCTAAGGTGGAACTAGAATTCCCAGTCCCCTGCTGATTGGCCCAAAGTCACCCAGCAGCTTTCATGTCTAAGGTGGGACTAGAACTCACCGTCTCCTGGTGATTAGCCCAAAGTCACCCAGCTGGCTTTGGTCTCTTAAGGTGGGTTTAGAACTCACCGCCTCCTGGTGATTGGCCCAAAGTCACCCAGCAGCTTTCATGTCTAAGGTGGGACAAGAACTCCCAGTCCCCTGGTGATTGGACCAAAGTCACCCAGCAGCTTTCATGTCTAAGGTGGGTTTCGAACTCCCTGTCTCCTGGTGATTGGACCAAAGTCACCCAGCGGCTTTCATGTCTAAGGTGGGACTAGAATTCCCAGTCACCTAGTGATTGGCCCAAAGTCACCCAGCGGTTTTCATGTCTAAGGTGGAACTAGAACTCACCGTCTCCTGGTGATTGGCTCAAAGTCACTGAGCAGTTTTCATGTTTAAGGTGGGACTAGAACTCACTGTCTCCTGGTAATTGGCCCAAAGTCACCTAGCGTGCTTTCATGCCTAAGGCAGGACTAGAACTCACCGTCTCCTGGTAATTGGCCCAAAGTCACCCAGCTAGCTTTCACGCCTAAGGCGGGACTAGAACTCTCTGTCTCCTGGTGATTGGCCTCACCCAGCAGCTTTCATGCCTAAGGCCTAACTAGAACTCCCCGTCTCCTGGTGTTTGGCCCAAAGTCACCCAGCCAACTTTTGTGCCTAAGGCGGGACTAGAAGTCTCTGTCTCTTGGTGATTGGCCCAAAGTCACCCAATTGGCTTTAATGTCTAAGGCAGGACTAGAACTCACCTTAACAAGTATCTCGTTTAATGACAGAAATGGGCTCAATTGTGGTCATAAGTTGAGGAATAAATGCAGTTTTGGCCCAGACTCAGACGCCTTTTATCAAACTTTGTTGTGGCTGTTCCTCAGGGTTTTCCCTTCTGCCCCTTACAGTTTGGTTCCAGATTCCCTCATGGACTGCCTCTTAAAACTCCTGCCCAGCATCCATACCTCCTTCACTTACAACCGTTCATTTAGTGACCGTTCGAAAATCCAACAGCATTTTTAAAAAAGCGACATATGACCGCGTTTCACACTTACGACCGTTGCAGCCTCCCCATGGTCATATGACTTACATTTGGACCCTGACAACCGACTCATATTTATGACGGTCGCTGTGTCCCCTGGGTCACGTGATCCCTTTCTGACAAGCAAAGTCAACGGGGGAACAAGATTCACTTAACAACCGTGTGACTCGCTTAACAACGGCACCGATTCCCTTAATCCATGTGGCAAGAACTGAGGCCAAAGTTGCCTCACAAATGTCTCACTTAGCAACATAAATGATGGCCTCCATTGTGGTCATGAGCCGAGGACTACCTGTATTCACACAGGGAAGGGATGCTTAGGGTCCCAGCCTTATTAGAAATCCCCGGGACACGGGTTCAAGACAGGCTTCAGAGACACGTCTAGAAGGCAGCCCCCTGTCACTCGGCCGCCCATCAGACGGACACGGCCATCTTGTCTGGACCAAAACATGACGAGAGGGGAGATTATTAGCCGCCATTATGGCGCCGCATTGAATTTTGATACCGTACCACATAAAAGCGTTTTATCAATTTAATTGATTTTTAAACCTAACCCCACTGCCAGGGAAACGGCACAGCCTTAAAGTACGTGGGGGGGGGGAAGCAAACAAATAAAGAAATCAAGATTTATTTCTCTCCAGTATTCCAAAGCTCTGAGGTAAAAAAAAAAACCTGAAAAACGGAAATTCGGTCCAATATTTCTCTATTTCTCTTCCTAGGAAAAGCTCATTTTTGGACTGGAATCTACAAAAAGGGCCATGTTTTATCTACTCATTTTTTGAGTTTTTCTTTTTTTTGTGTTTTTTTTTTCAGAGGGTGAATAAAATATGGGCCTGTTTTTATGATATGCAGGTAGTCCACAATTGAGGCCAACATTTCCGTTGCTAAGCGAGACAGTTGTTAAGCGAGTCTTGTCTCATTTTACTATCTATCTGGCCACAGTCGTTAAGTGAATCACTGCAGTTGTCATGTCAGTAAGTGAATCTGGCCTCCCCCATTGTTTTTGTTGATCAGAAGGTCGCAAAAGGCGATCGCATGACCCCGGGACTCGGCAACCGTCATAAGTATGAGTCAGTTTCCAAGCGTCTGAACGCTGATCACGTGACCAACAGTTGTAAGTGTGAAAAAAAATCACTTTTTTCAGTGCTGCTGTCACTTTGAGTGGCCACTAAACGAATCGTTGTAAGTTGAGGACTGCCTGCACATATAAGAATGTTGTTTTGTGTTGTTTCAGACCGTTTATTCTGCCAGAGAGAATGGTTGGCTGGCCTCCCCAAAGAGAAGATGGATGAAGAAAAGCCGGGGAATAAAAAAAAAATTGCCCCTAAAAATGATTGGCGGTTTCAATGGAGAAAGCAGCCCTCCCACCCCCCAAACTCAACTGCCTTAGAAAAGAAATGATGGCTTAATCTATGGTAGCTTTGCAAGTGGAACCTAGACCTGCAAAAACTGTCATGCGCTGTAAAAACTTCAATTTTTGCTGCATTTTCTCACAATGGAAATTGTACAATCTTCCTCCTCCTCCTCACTAATCTTTCTTTTTTCTTTCTTTCTTCCTTTCTCCTTCCTTCCTTCTTCCTTCCTTCCTTTCTTCTTCCTTCCTCCCTCTCTTTCTTCCTTCTTCCCTCCCTCACTCCCTTCTTCCTTCCTTCCTTCCTTCCTTCCTTCCTTCCTTTCTTTTTCCTTCCTCCCTACCTTTCTTCCTTCCTTCTTCCCTCCCACCCACCCTCCCTCCCTCCCTTCTTCCTTCCTCCCTCCCTCCTTCTCTCTTTTCTTCCTTCTTCCCTCCCTCCCCCTCCCTTCCTACTTCCTCCCTCCCTCCCTCCCTCCCTCTTTCTTTCTTTCTTTCTTTCTTTTTTTTTTTCTTTTCTTCCTCCC
>NW_015387673.1:185271-194513 GCF_001527695.2 Protobothrops mucrosquamatus
GAGGAGGAGGAGGAGGAGGAGGAGGAGGGAGAAGAAGAAGAAGAGGAGGAGGAGAAGAAGAGGAGGAGGAAGGAGGAGGAGGAAGGAGAAGAAGAGAGGAGGAGGAGAAGGAGAAGAAGAAGAAGAAGAAGAGGAGGAGGAGGAGGAGGAGGGAAATAGAAGAAGGAGGAGAAGAAGAAAAAGAGGGAGAAGGAGAGGAAGAGGAGGAGGGGGAGGGAAGGGACAGGAAAAAAGAGGAGGAGGAGAAGAATGATTAATGCTGATAAGGGCATCCAGAGCGCAGGAGAGTCTATCTGAATAGTTAAAAACGCCTGCATTCTAATTGTTAAAAATCGAAAAGCTTGGCTGGAGACTGCGGAGCTTCCAAGTTGAGAAACAGATCTGAATTTTCCAGTACATCTAAGTGGTTTGAAGTAACACGCCAAACCTTTGCAAGCGAGTTCCAGAATGATCCGCGAGCAATGACTCCACAGCAGTGGACCTTTAGCTAATTGCTTCTCACCCAAAACTCGATGTTCCGCATCTGTAAAGTGGGTACAGGATGTGCTGTTTTTGACTACCTCTGTTCAATTCTGCTGGTTGCTTTGACATCTAGAAGTGCGAGTTCTTGTGTAGGGACCACAATTGGGACCTGTCACTAAGCCAAACAGTCGCTAAACGAAGCCTTGGCTATGCTTCTGAGCTTCCCTCAGAGTTCCTTCGCTTTTCAGACTTGTGAAGGTCGTAAATGTGAGGATTGGTCGCAAAGTTGCTTCTTCATCACCGTCGTGTAAGGGAGGATGGCCCGTAAGAGTACTGAAGGGTCTTAATTACTAGTTCCTCTAAATTAGGGGTCTTCAAATTTGGCCCTTTGATGACTGGTGGACTTCAACTCCCAGAATTCCTCAGTCAGCCATTTTGATGAAACCGCGGGCTTAGATCCAGACCAGGGGTCTTCAAACTTGGCCCTTTGATGACTGGTGGACTTCAACTCCCAGAATTCCTCAGTCAGCCATTTTGATGAAACCACGGGCTTAGATCCAGACCAGGGGTCTTCAAACTTGGCCCTTTTAGGACTTGTAGACTTCAACTCCCAGAATTCCTCAGCCAGGCACGCTGGCTGAGGAATTCTGGGAGTTGAAATCCACAAGTCATAAAAGGGCCAAGGTTGAAGACCCCTGATCTAAATAATACAGGTGGTCCTCTGGGGAGAAGGGCGGCATAGAAGTTTAAATATAAATAAATAAATAAATAAAACTTACGGCAACAAATGAGCCCAGAATTTTATGTTGCTAAGCGAGACAGTTGTTCAGTGAGGTTTGGCCCATTTTTACGACCTGTCTTGCCACGGTTGTTAAGTGAATCCCTGCCGTTCTTAAGTTAGTAAGACGGTTTGTGAAGTGAATATGGCTTCCCCATCGACTCACAACGCTTCGTTTAGCGACCAAAGTTACAGCGCCGCTGTACAAAGGGACCGATGACCATTTTTTTTCACACTTACGACCGTCCCGTGATCAAAACCGAGACGCTCGGCAACCGACTCGTATGGATGACGGGTTCAGTGTCCCGTGGGGGGGGCGCGGGTGCATGTCACGCGATCCCCTTTTGCGACCTGCTGATCAGCAAAGTCGACGGGGGAAGGCAGATTCACTTAACGACCGTGTGACTAACTTAAGAACTGCCGCGGGGTCCCCTTCACAAACTGCAGCGAGGAAGGTCGTCAAATGGGGCAAATCTCACTTAACCACCGTCTCTGGCTTAGCAACAGAGAATTGCGGTCGTAAAGGTGAGGACTAGCTGTATTTCCACCCTGTCTTGAGATAGGGAGATTTTGCTTGCAAAACTGGCCTGCAGCCCAGGCTGGGTCCTGTTGCCTCTTGCCAATAATTCCATTTTGGTCCTCTTAATGGCCTCCGTGTAATTAATCCTGCCCTCTTTCCCAGAGACACCCCCCCACTTTGATTTTCCAGGCAAGGGACCCACCTCCAAAAGGCCTTGAAGCCCCCCCCAGCCCCATCTCGATTGCGTCCTTCCTTTGAGAAAACCAGAGGTGGGGTGGGTTTGCTCTTTTAATTGCACCCTTCGTTTCTGGAGGGTGTTTGAACAGAATCACAGAAGAATTGGAAGGGACCTCGGAGGTATTATTATTATTATTATTATTATTATTATTATTATTATTATTATTATTATTATTATTATTATTATTATTATTATTATTATTATTATTATTATTATTATTATTATTATTGGAAGAATATCTGAAGGACAATGATGGAGATGCACTGAAATTAGTATATCAGGAAGGCTTACTGACTACTGGAGAGACCAAACTGGCCTACAAGAAAGACCAAATGAAGAACAGAATAGAGGCATGGGAAGACAAAGCACTACATGGCCAGTACATTAAAAAAAAAAAAAACAGCTGGGAAAGCAGATAATAACAAGACCTGGCAATGGCTAAGAGCAGGAAAATTGAAGAAAGAGACCGAGGGACTAATTCTGGCTGCACAAGACCAAGCCTTAAGGACAAATGCATATAAAGTCAAAATTGAGAAGACAGCAACAGACAGTAAGTGCCGCCTGTGCAAAGAAGCTGAAGAAACAGTGGACCACCTGGTAAGCTGCTGCAAGAAGATCGCACAGACTGACTACAAGCAGCGGCATGACAAAGTAGCAACAACGGTGCATTGGAAGATCTGCAAGAAATATCATTTGCCTATAAGCAAAAACTGGTGGGATCATAAAATAGAGAAAGTCATAGAAAATGATAAAATTAAACTGCTCTGGGACTTCAGAATTCAAACAGACAAGCACCTGCAACATAACACCCCAGACTTAACAATTGTCAATAAAAAAGACAAAAAAGTCTGGATAGTGGACGTGGCAGTGCCTGGAGACAGCAGAACAGACGAGAAAGAACTGGAGAAGATAACAAAATACAGAGACCTACAAATAGAAATAGAAAGACTGTGGCAAAAGCAAGCAAAGGTAGTACCAATAGTAATAGGCGCCTTAGGTGCAATCCCAAAACAACTGGAGCACCACTTGAACACCATTGGCATTGACAAATTCGCTATTAGTCAATTGCAAAAGGCGGCCTTACTAGGAACTGCTTCCATCCTGCGACGAGATCTGTAATACCATCAAACATCCACATCTGCCTATCCCAGGTCCTTGGTAAGGACTCGATAGGTAGACAAAATGCCAAATCCAGTCTGAACATCTGGCTGACTGTGCGATGATCCATAATAATAATAATAATAATAAAAGTTGTAAGGGACCTTGGAGGTCATCTAGTCCAACCCCCTGCTCAGGCAGGAAACCCTATACCATTTCAGACAAATGGCTGTCCAGTCTCTTCTTAAAAACTTCCAGTGTTGGAGCGTCCACCGCTTCACCACTGGTTAATTGTTCTAACTGTCAGGAAGTTTCTCCTTAGTTCTAGGTTGCTTCTCTCCTTGATTAGCTTCCATCCGTTTCTTCTTGTCCTGCCTCCAGGAGCTTTGGAGAATAGCTTGACTCCCTCTTCTTTGGGGCAGCCCCTGAGATACTGGAACACGGCTATCATGTCCTCCCTCGTCCTTCTCTTCATTAAATTAGACATACCCAATTCCAGCAACCGTTCCTTATATGTTTTAGCCTCCAGTCCCCCAATCATCTTTGTTGCTCTTCTCTGTACTCTTTCTAGAGTCTCAGCATCTTTTTTACATCGTGGTGACCAAAACTGGATGCCATATTCCAAGTGTGGCCTTACCAAGGCCTTGTAAAGTGCTATTAAATACTTCATGTGATCTTGATTCTGTCCCTCTGTTAATGCAGCCTAGCACTGTGTTGGCTTTTTTGGCAGCTGCAGCACACGGCTGGCTCATATTTAGGTGATTGTCCACTGGGACTCCGAGGTCCCTCTCACAGTTACTACTATTGAGCAAGGTACCCCCTATACTATACCTGTACATTTGAATTTTTCTTGCCTAAATGTAGAACCTTGCTTTTTTCACCATTGGTCTTCTAGTCCAACCCCCTGCTCTGGTAGGAAACCCTGTAACCTTTCCGACAAATGTTGAACTGCGCCCTTGATCTGAAATCTTCCCAGATGAACCCCAGAATAACAGAATATCAGAATCAGGGAAGAGTTGGGAGGGATCCCGGAGGTCTTCTAGTCCAACCCTTTACTCCGGCAGGAAACTTCTATCTATTCTACACCATTTATTCTCCGTTTCCATTTATTCTCCGTTTCCTCAGCTCAAGGCTGGCTGCCATGAGGGATGGGGAGGGGTATGTGTGTGTGTGTGTGTGTGAGAGGGTTTTAGGCTCCAGCACATTGATTGCTTTGGCGGGCCAGGAAAAAGATCTTCCCACTTTGGAGAAAAGGCTGGGGCGGGGGGGGGGCGGAGAATGGGTGGATCACGAAATGCCTTGAGTGTTTCTTCCTTCTTTTTTTCTTTCCTTCTCTTTCTTTCCCTCTCTCCCTTCCTTCTCTTTCTTTCCCTTCCTTCTCACTTTCTCTCCATGATCTCTCCCTCCCTCTATTCTTCTTTCTTCCTTTCTCTTTCTCTTCCTTTTCTTTTTTCCCTCTCCTTCCCTCTCTTTCTTTTCCTTCCTTCTCGTTTTCTCTCATGATTTCCCCCTCTCTCTATTCTTCTTTCTTCCTCTCTTTCTTTTCCTTCTTTTCTTCTTTCTTCTCTTTCTTTCCCTCTCTCCCTTCCCTCCCTTTCTTTCCCTTCCTTCTTGCTTTCTCTCCATGATCTCCGCCTCCCTCTATTCTTCTTTCTTCTTCTCTCTTTCTTTCCTTCTTTCCTTCTCTCTTTCCCTCTCTCCCTTCCATCTTTCTTTCCCTTCCTTTTCACTTTCTCTCCATGATCTCCTCCTCCCTCTATTCTTCTTTCTTCCTCTCTTTCTTTTCCTTCTTTCCTTCTTCCTTTCCCTTCCTCGCTTTCTCTCCATGATCTCCCCCTCTCTCTATTCTTTCTTCCTATCTCTTTCTCTTCCTTCTTTTCTTCTCTTTCTTTCCCTCTCTCCCTTCCCTCCCTTTCTTTCCCTTCCTTCTTGCTTTCTCTCCATGATCTCCGCCTCCCTCTATTCTTCTTTCTTCCTCTCTTTCTTTTCCTTCTTTCCTTCTTTCTTTCCCACTCTCCCTTCCATCTTTCTTTCCCTTCCTTTTCACTTTCTCTCCATGATCTCCTCCTCCCTCTATTCTTCTTTCTTCCCCTCTCTCTTTCTTTTCCTTCTTTCCTTTCTTTTCCTCCCTCCCTCCCTCCCTCCCTTCCTCATGTGTGACCCCCTTTTGTCACCTTGGGACAAGCAAATACAATGGGGGAGCTGCGTTCACTTAACAAACCCTGTTCCTAATTTAACAACAATTTCAGAATCAGAATCAGAATACAGCTGGAAGGGACCTTGGAGGTCATCTAGTCCAGGGGTAGGCAACCTTGGCTCTTTTATGACTGGTGGACTTCAACTCCCAGAATTCCTGAGCCAGCCACGCTGAGGGGAAAGGGAGAGGTTTCCAAGCTGAGCCATGCTGGCTCAGGAATTCTGGGAGTTGAAGTCCACCAGTCATGAAGGGGCCAAAGTTTCCCTCACGCTGGCTCAGGAATTCTGGGAGTTGAAGTCCACCAGTCATAAAAGAGCCATAGTTCCCTCACGCTGGCTCAGGAATTCTGGGAGTTGAAGTCCACGAGTCATGAAGGGGCCAAAGTTTCCCTCACGCTGGCTCAGGAATTCTGGGAGTTGAGGTCCACGAGTCATGAAGGGGCCAAAGTTTCCCTCACGCTGGCTCAGGAATTCTGGGAGTTGAAGTCCATGAGTCATGAAGTGGCCAAAGTTTCCCNGGCTCAGGAATTCTGGGAGTTGAAGTCCACCAGTCATGAAGGGGCCAAAGTTTCCCTCACGCTGGCTCAGGAATTCTGGGAGTTGAAGTCCACGAGTCATGAAGGGGCCAAAGTTTCCCTCACGCTGGCTCAGGAATTCTGGGAGTTGAAGTCCACCAGTCATAAAAGAGCCATAGTTCCCTCACGCTGGCTCAGGAATTCTGGGAGTTGAAGTCCACGAGTCATGAAGGGGCCAAAGTTTCCCTCAAGCTGGCTCAGGAATTCTGGGAGTTGAAGTCCACGAGTCATAAAAGAGCCAAGCTTGCCTACCCCTGACCTAGACCATTCTAGACAAATGGCTGTCCAATCTCTTCTTAAAATGGAGGAGGAGGAGAGACCCAAATCTTTTTGCCTTGCTCGGAAGATTTCCTCGCTGTGGAAATCTTACTAACAATAGCTTGCGGATACGCACTCTGCTTCATCCCCCAGAGGCCAACATTATGGAACTGATCTATATTATTTATGAGCTGCCGAAAGAACAAGAACGCTGCCATCGCTGAATAGATGGGGAGGCCCATCAGCCGCTAAATATCTTAATGCACCAAGGATGGGGGACTCGCCTGATTGCACGGGCGGAAAAAAGCCAACGCAATCCTAGGCTGCATTAACAGAGGGATGGAATCACGATCAGGTGAAGTTCTTGCACCGCTTTGCAAAGCCTGAGTAAGGGCCCCGCTTGGAATACGGCATCCACTTTTAGTCACCCCATTATGAAAAAAAAAAAGATGTTGAGACTCTAGAAAGAGTGCAGAGAAGAGTCACAAAGGTGATCAGGGGGCTGGAGGCTAAAACATACAAGGAACGGCTGCTGGAATTGGGGATGTCTAGTTTAATGAAGAGAAGGACGAAGGGGGACATGATAGCCGTGTTTCAATATTTGAGGGGCTCCTACAAAGAAGAGGGGGGTCAAGCTATTCTCCTAAGGATCTGAGGGCAGGACAAGAAGCAACGGATGGGAACTGACCAAGGAGAGAAGGAACCTGGAATAAAGGAGAAATTTCCTTACAGGGAGAACAGTTAAGCAATGGAACTACTTGCCTCCAGAAGTTGTGGGTGCTCCAACATTGGAAGCTTTTAAGAAGAGATTGGACAACGATTTGTCTGAAATAGGGTTTCCTGCCTGAGCAAGGGGTTAGACTCGATGACCTCCAAGGTCCCTTCCAACTTTGATTCTATTCTATTCTATTCTATTCTATTCTATTCTATTCTATTCTATTCCATATCCTATCCTATCCTATCCTATTCTATTCTATTCCATATCCTATCCTATCCTATCCTATCCTATCCTATCCTATCCTATCCTATTCTATTCCTATTCTATTCTATTCTATTCTATATTCTAACCTATTCTATTCTATTCTATTATTCTATTCTATTCTATTTGTTCTCTTCTCTATTCTATTCTATTCTATTCTATTCTATTCTATTCTATTCTTCCCTCCCTCCTTTCCCCTCCCTCCCTCCTTCCCTCCCTTCCTCCCTTCATTCTTTCCTTTTTTCCTTCCTTCACTTTCCCTCCCTCCCTTCCCCTCTCCCTTCCTTCTTTCCTTTCTCCCTCCCTCCCTCTTTCATTCCCTCCCTCTCCTTCCTCCTTCCTTCCTTCCTTCCTTCCTTGCTTCCTTCCTTCCTCGCCTTCTTCTTCCTTCCTTCCTTCCTTCCTTCCCTTCCTTCCTCCCTCCCTCCCACACCTTCTTCCTTCCTTCCTTCCTTCCTTCCTTCCTTCCTTCCTTCCTATCTTCCTCCTTCCTTCTCTCCCTCCCTCCCTCCCTCCCAAAATGAAATGACGAATGATGAAGGTCCAGGAAACTTATTTCCCTGAAGGCTGCGATCTGCTTCTGGGATACTTCTGGCACGGCCACAATTTGAGACACACACACACACAAACACAGAGGCTGGCTGTGCTTGGGAAGACATCTGCTGGATAAGCAGCTTCTCCATCAAAGAAAGTCAGCAAAGCAATTTGTGCCGAAAGGGGAAAACTCCTCCGTAATCAGTGTGGGCTTTTCTGCTGAGCTGGCTGATGAGCTGATGCGCTGGCCCGTTTTGGCCCGGACTCCAGGTGAGTGCTGGGAAGGAAGGAACAGGCTTGGCCAAGCAGGAAAAAGGCCTAACTGGTTGGGGAAAAGGTTGATGATGTAGCTGGGTTGTGCTTAATTTCATCACGGTGAGCTTTGCAATCCGTTATCCCAGTGGTTCTCAACCTTTTTAATGCCGCGACCCCAACCGGTCGTAAGTTGAGGACTAAACCGGTCATAAGTCAAGGACTACCCAACCAGTCGTAAGTCGAGGACTTTCCCTGCCTGGGAGCGCCGCGCATGCGTGGTTCTGCCCCCTGCGCCGGCCAAGGCGTAGCTGGCAAGCGGCAGAGACGGAGCAGGCCGACCACCAGCTGGCCCAGCCCAAGGGCGGTAAGGCACCCGCCAGAAAAGGGGAAAAAAATGGTGGACAAAAAAAATGGTGGACAAAAAAAATGGCGGACAGCCTTGCTTGGCGACCCCCGTGAAATGGTCGATCGACCCCAAATGGGGTCCCGACCCACAGGTTGAGAACCACTGCATTATCCAGACCTGTGTTGCTCACCCTTGGTGACTTCAAAATGGGTGGACTTCAACTCCCAGAATTCCCCAGCCAGCATGGCGGTTAGGAACCTTTATCCATTTTAAGGTGGGTGGACTTCAGCTCCCAGAATTCCCTAGCTACCATGGTTGTTAGCAATCTTGGTGGCTTTAAAATGGGTGGACTTCAATTCCCAGAATTCCCTAGTCAGCGGTGGAGTTAGAAATCTCAGCAATTATAAGGTGGGTGGACTTCAACTCCCAGAATTCCCTAACCAGCATAGGGGATTAGCAACCCTAGCAATTTTAAGATCTGTGGACTTCAACTCTGGCTGGGGAATTCTGGGAGTTGAAGTCCACCCATTTTAAGTTCCCAAGGTTGAGAAATACGTTCCTGAACATGGGCAGTGTTTAGAAAGATGGACTAACTGGGTTATTTTTCTTAAAATGGGGTTTGAACTGAGTTTGTCGGTGAGAAGCATGGTCTTCCCTCTCCATGGATTCGCTACCCACAATGCCTTGCTCTTTTGAGTTCTCGCACCCGTATCTTCCTCGTGCGAACACAACCAGTTTTTCTTTTTCTATCTTTTTCTTTTTCTCTTTTCTTTTCTTTCTTTCTTTCTTTCTTTCTTTCTTTCTTTCTTTCTTTCTTTCTTTCTTTCTTTCTTTCTTTCTTTCTTTCTTTCTCTTTCTTTCTTTGTTTTTCTTTTTCGTTCTTTTTCTTTCTTTCCTTCCTTCCTTTTTTCTTTTTTTTCTTTCTTCTTTCTTTCTTCTTTCTTTTTCTTTCTTTCTTTCTTTTTTTCTTTCTTTCTCTTCCTTCCTTCCTTCCTTCCTTCCT
>NW_015387673.1:195008-198063 GCF_001527695.2 Protobothrops mucrosquamatus
TAGAATAGAATAGAATAGAATAGAATAGAATAGAATAGAGCTGGAAGGGATCTTGGAGGTCTTCTAGTCCAGCCCCCTGCTCAAGCAGGAGAACTATACCATCTCAGACAGGTGAATGTCTAGTCTCTTCTTAAAAATCTCCAGTGATGGAGCGCCTACGATTTCTGGTGGCCAGCTGTTCCACTGGTTAATTGTCCTCACTGTCAGGAAGTTTCTCCTTAATTCCAGGTTGCTTCTCTCTTTGATCAGTTTCCAACAATTGTTTCTCATCCTTCTCTCTGGTACTTTGGAGAATAATTTAACCCCCCTCTGCCTTGTGGCAGCCCCCCAGATACAGGAACGCTGCTATCCTGTCTCCCCTATTTCTTCTTTTCTTTAGACTAGCCAAACCCAAGTCCCGCAGCCGTTCTTCGTACGTTTTGATCTCCAGGCCTTGGATCATCGTAGTTGCTCTTCTCTGTGTGTAAGAGGCCAGGCACAGACGATGGGTAGCTTATAAAGGGACTCTCCCATGGACTGGCATTTAACCCTGACGATGTCGGGAGGATTCCGACGAAAGCTTGGTGTGTATATGTTTTGTGTTATTAAACTTTTTTAGTTTAATATACTCCTGGTGCTCACAGCTTGTTTATTGAAGATGATCACACCCAGGAGTCACGTTTTTAGTTTTAATGTCATTAGAAGTATATATGGAATTTTTCCGTGCCATAGCCGGGACTTTTATTCTCAAATTGGGATGTTGATTTCGAAGGAGGTGTGTAAGACCGACAGTGCTGCAATATTAATAAGGGTGTGAAATATACAATCCTGGGTTGTATAAACAGAGGCATAGAATCAAGATCACGCAAATTATTAGTACCGCTTTATAAAGCCCTGGTGAGGCCACACCTGGAATACTGCAGCCAGTTTTGGTCCCCATATCACAAAAAAGGTTGAGAGTTTGGAAAAAGTTCAGAGTGTGTATATGTTTTGTGTTATTAAACTTTTTTAGTTTAATATACTCCTGGTGCTCACAGCTTGTCCCCCTTAGCAATAATCAGCATTTTTTTTCACCTACAGCTAATCCTCAGTTTACCATCACAATCATGAATTTCCACCGCTAAGCCAAGCAGCGGTTAAATGACCTGCACCTAGATTTTACAACCTGTGTCGCTACCGTTCTTCAGCAAATCGCCACGGGTCCTTAAGCGAATCCCGTGGTCGTTAACGCGAATCCGGCTCACCCCCCCCTTTGCTGGTTGGGAAAGGTCCCAAACGGCGGTTACACAACCCCGGCATCCTGCAACTCTCGTAAATGCATGCCGGTTGCCAAGTGCCTGGATTATGATCGTGTGCCTGTGGGGGGGAAATGCTGCGACGGCCGTAAGTGTGAGGACCGGTCGTAAGTGCGAGGACCGGTCGTAAGTGCGAGGACCGCCCCTAAATCACTTTTTTTCAGCGCCATTGCAACTTCAAACAGTTGCGAAACAAACGGTTACTCGTATCTCTGTTTGAAAAGATAACCAGCCGTATCGTCTGTCTCGGAGATACGGCAAGGACAGGAAAGAACTGGAGAATCTCAAGAGGATTTCACGGTGTTTATTAAAGGATGTGGGGGTTCACCCCGGCAAGCTATTGGGGGGGGGTGGTCAGGCTAAGAGCGGGGAAGGCAGAGAAGGGAGAACTCTTGGGGAGGGAGGGGGGTGCCCGATGCCCGTGGTGCCAGCTGGCGTCCCGCGTCGTGTTTGAAGCCCTGAAGCCACAGATGAGGAAGGCAGTTCCCGGTTCGCTTTCTCTCCTTTTTCCCACCCGAAGGGGTCGGGGTAGTTTTCCGAAGGGACCAGAGGCTGGAAGACGGAGGTGTGGGAAAAGAGAAACAGGCACCTGGGCCAGAGAGAGAGAGAGAGAGAAAATTGATGCACAACAAACCCCATTACAAAATCTGCCAGTTCACACAACCCACTAAGCCTACACTCGGGTTCTTGCAGTTGTGGGAAAGCTGCACAGATGACCTCTGGAGTCCCCAAGAGACCTCTGTTTAGGATTTGCCTCATGCCTGCTGGTTCACACAACTCAGCTTTCCCCACAACTGCCAGAACCTGGATGTAGGTTTAGCGGGCTGTGCGAACTGGTAGACCCACAGATTTGACCCCCATATTGCTTAAAACAAGAAGACATTTTTGGGGGGGGACTCTTGGGGACTCCGGAGATCATCTGTACAGCTTTCCCAGCTGCAAGAACCTAGGGGTAGGGTTAGCGGGTTGTGTGAACTGGCAGATTTGACCCACAAATCCCCCAGTTCACACAATCCACTAAACTTACACGCAGGGTCCTGCAGTTGTGGGAAAGCTGATCTCCGGAGTCCCCGAGAGTCTTGTTTTGGATTTGCCTCACGCCTGTTGCCCTCCTGCTGGTTCACACAACTCACAAAATCTGCCGGTTCACACAACCCCCTAACTAACCCTACACTCAGGTTCTGGCGCAGAAGAGCCGCGCAGATGAACTCTGGAGTCTGTAAGAGTTTTCTGTTGTGGCTGTTGCCCTCCTGCTGGTTAATATGACCCCACAAACCCGCTGATTCACACAACACACTAACCCTACATCCAGGTTTCTTGCAGCTGGGAAAGCTGTACAGATGATCTCTGGAGTCCCCAAGAGCCCCCCCCCCAAGTGTCTTCTGTTTTAGGTTTGCCTCAGGCTTCGTTGCCCTCCTGCTGGTTCACACAACCCACCAATCTCCTGCTTCACACCACCCACTGACCCGACGCCCAAGGGCTCGCACAAAAGAAGCTGCACAGATGACCTCTGGAGTGCCCAGCAGTCCCCTGTTTGGGATTCTCCCCCCCTGGCTGTTGCCCTCCGGCCTTCTGTGAGGCGATTTGCCCATTTTCCCCATGTTTTTCTGAGCAAAACCAACAGACCAAGGTTCAAAATGGTGGTGCCGGAGGGGAGGGGAGAACTGCAATTCCCAGCATTCTCCGAGCTCTGCCGCTCGGAATGCTGGGAGTTGAAGTCCACAATCATCCTAAGAGGCTTCAGCTAGCAGGATTTCTAGAGTTGGTGCAGCCTCTCGGTC
>NW_015387673.1:199365-201205 GCF_001527695.2 Protobothrops mucrosquamatus
GAAGGAAGGAATGAAGGGAGTAGAAAAAGGAAGGAAAGGTAAAGGAGGGAGGGAGGGAGGAAGGGAGAGAGGAAGGAAGGAAGGAAGGGAGGAAGGAAGGAAGGAAAGAAGGAAGGAAGGGAGTAGAAAAAAGGAAGGAAAGGTAAAGGAGGGAGGGAGGAAGGAAGGAAGGAAAGTGACAGAAGAAAAGGAAGAAAGGAAGGAAGGAAGGAAGGAAGGAAGGAAGGAAGGAAGGAAGGAAGGAAGGAAGGAAGAAAGGAGACAAGGTGAAGGAAGGGACCGAGGAAGGAAATAGAAAAAAGGAAGGAAAGATATAGGAGGGTGGGAGGAAGAAAGGAAGGAAGGAAGAAAGGAAAGAGAAAGGAGGGCGGTAGAAGGAAGGAATGGAAGGAGGAGGAGGAGGGAAGGCAGAAAACGGAGAAGGAAGGAATGGAGGAAAGTGACAGAGAGAAGGAAGGAGAACGGTGAAAGAAGGGAAGAAGGGAGGGAGGAAAGAAGGAAGTAGAAAAAGGGAGGATGGAAGGAGGGAAGGAAAGAAGAAGGAGGGTGGTAGAAGGAAGGGAGGGAGGTGGGAAGGAAGAAGAAGAAGAAGGGAGGAAGGGAGGAAGATGACAAAGAGAAGGAAGGAAGGAAGGTCAAACTGAGAAAGGTGGCCTGTGTAGGCAGACATTTAAGGCCCAAAGCAGCCCTTGAGCCCCTCTTGAGGGCCGGGGCCTTCCAGCACCCCCCCCAAAGCAGACCCTGGCATCCCCCCCCCACCTTCTTGAACTCCCGGACGGGCACAAACTGCACGATGTCCCGGACGGCCCTGCCCTCCTCCGTCTCCAGCATCCCTCGGTCCCCGTTCAGCTCCCGCATGTTGGAGAAGTCGGCGTTCCCGATGCCCACGATGATGATGGAGAGCGGCAGGCGGGAGGCCCGCACCACGGCGTCGCAGGCCTCGGGCATGTCGCTCACCACCCCGTCGGTCAGGATGAGCAGCACCCGGTACTTCTGCAACAGAGGCAGGGGGGAGAGGGTCTCAAGGGCCACGAGGGGGACACCAGGCGAGGACCCCCCCCTTGGCCCTTTTGGCCGGGGTCAGGGGGGGTCTTAGGTGTGTCCCCCCCTCCCTCCCTCCCTCCCGTACCGTGGGCATGCCACTTTTCTCCTCCTCGGCTGCCGGCCCGGCCACCTTGCCGATGATGGGCGCCACGTTGGTGGGGCCGTACAGCTCGATCTGGGGCAGGCAGCGCTTGTAAGCCTCGATCACGCCCAGAATCTCTGCCAGGGAAGGAAAGAAACCGAGATTGCAGACCGGGTTGTGTCCCTGGGCCGCGTAGGTGTGTGCGCGTGTGTGTGGGGCGAGGTGTATATTTTATTTTATTTGCGTCACGTTTATGCAGGGTATGTTGGAGGTGGTTACCCTTTGAGAGCCGTGTGAAACAAAATCTCATCTTAATGTAGGCTGATTAGCGTACGTTTAAAGTGACAATAAAGTTTTTCTTTATTTCCCTTTCCTTTCTTTCTTTCTTCTTTCTTTCTTCTTTCTTTCTTTTTCTTTCTTTCTTTCTCTCTCTCTCTCTCTCTCTCCCTCCCTCCCTCCCTCCCTTAATATTTCCTCTTTTTAAAATTCTCCTTTTCCTTCCTTCCTTCCTCCCTCCCTTAATATTTCCTCTTTCTAAAATTCTCCTTTTCCTTCCTTCCTTCCTTCCTTCCTTCCTTCCTTCCTTCCTTCCTTCCTTCCTTCTCCCTCCCTCCCTTAATATTTCTTTTTAAAATTTTCCTTTCCTTCCTTCCTTCCTCCCTCCCTCCCTTAATATTTCCTCTTTTTAAAATTCTCCTTTTCCTTCCTTCCTTC
>NW_015387673.1:202629-206246 GCF_001527695.2 Protobothrops mucrosquamatus
CCTTCCTTCCTTCCTTCCTTCCTTCCTTCCTTCCTTCCTTCCTCCCTCCCTCCCTCCCTCCCTCCCTTCCACCTAACTCCATCAAGTGACTCTATTATTGCCTGGGTTTTCAATCCCCCAAATCTTTCTTTTTTTAAAAAACAAAAGCAGCAGCAATTCCACTGAAAATCACAATTCTTCCTTACTTTCACATTCGGGGTTCTCCGGGTCAAAGTTGATGGCGAAATCGTGAGACACCTGTCCGAAGAAACAAAACAAAAAACAAACAAAACAAAACAAACAAACAGGAACGAGGATTCGCACCCCGAGCACAAAAGGGGGACGATTCGGTTTCACCGGATCTCAGGATTCGTACCTCGAAATCCGGAGGGGTTCTCGCTCCGAAGCCAAAGGCCGGGAACCGTTTATCGCTGGAAGACAAAAACACTGTTTTAGTTCTCCATCCGGACAGGTGGCAGAAGAGGATTCTGGGAGTCGTAGTTTCGACATTCCAGGTGCACCACCTGTCCTGTACCTGTCGTAGTCCTGGCAGATTTCGCCCACGGACGACAGCGTTTTCAGGTATTCGTTCGGCTCCCGGGGGTTGATGAAATGGAGCGAATGTTCGCTTCTGGGGTCCCCGTTGGAGGCCGTGAAGTCAATGGCTACCTGGGCAAGGGAGAGAGAGGGAGCCAAGCGGTGTAGCCTAGTGGTTAGAACATCGGATTCGTACCTGGAATTTTCCGATTCTCACTTCAGGCGCAAAGCTCTCCGAGCGAATTTCGAAAGTTTGCTGGGAATCTGAAAGGAGAAGCTGGAGCAGTGGTTCTCAACCTGTGGGTCGGGACCCCATTTGGGGTCGATCGACCATTTCACGGGGGTCGCCAAGCAAGGCTGTCCGCCATTTTTTTTGTCCGCCATTTTTTCCCCCTTTTCCGGCGGGTGCCTTCCCTCCCTTGGGCTGGGCCAGCTGGTGGTCGGCCTGCTCCGTCTCTGCCGCTTGCCAGCTACGCCTCGGCCGGCGCAGGGGGCGGAACCACGCATGCGCGGCGCTCCCGGGCAGGGAAAGTCCTCGACTTACGACCGGTTGGGTAGTCCTCGACATACGACCGGTTTAGTCCTCGACTTACGACCGGTTGGGGTCGCGGCATTAAAAAGGTTGAGAACCACTGAGCTGGAGGAATCTTGGCTTATTGTTATGAATGGGTTATGAAGGTTAAACCAGAGTCAGCCATGTGCGCGACGGCAGCCAAAAAAAGCTAACACAATCCTGGGTTGTGTAAACGGAGGCACAGAATCAAGATCATGCGAAGTATTAGTACCGCTTTATAAAGCCTTTTAAAATCCCCGTGTCCAGTTTTGGTCACCCCATTACAAAAAAAAGATGTTGAGACTTTGGGAAAAAGTGCAGAGAAGAGCAACTAAGATGATTAAAGGCCTGGAGACTAAAACATAGGAAGAACGGCTGCAGGATTTGGATATGGATAGACTCTAGAGAAAGGAAGGACTTAGGGGGGACATGATAGCTGGATTCCAGTATTTGGGGGGGCTGCCACAAAGAGGAGGGGGGTCAACCTATTCTCCAAAGCACCAGAGGGCAGAACAAGAAACAATGGTTGGAAATTAATCAAGGAGAGAAGCAACCTGGAATCAAGGAGAAACTTCCTAACAGTGAGGACAATTAACCAGTGGAACAGCTGGCCACCAGAAGGTGTGGGTGCTTCATTACTGGAGGTTTTTAAGAAAAGAGTGGACAACTACCTATCTGAAAAGGGGAAGGGGGTTGGACTAGAAGACCTCCAAGGTCCCTTCCAGTTCTATTCTGATTGATTGATTGATTGATTGATAGGTTGGGACCAAACAGATCCAAATCTAAGGGAACTACTTGAGGTTTTCTCCAGATCTGGACAAATGTACCAATGAAAACCTAATACTAAAGCAGGGGTCTTCAAGCTTGGCCCTTTGATGACTTGTGGACTTCAACTCCCAGAATTCCTCAGCCAGGCGTGCCTGGCTGAGGAATTCTGGGAGTTGAAGTCCACCAGTCATTAAAAGGCCAAGTTTGAAGACCCCTGTACTAAAGGCCTACGCTGAATAGGAAAGAGTTCTGAAGCCACACCTATATTTGGAGGAATTAATACAGGCAGTCCTCAGTTAGCGACCGCCTTGGACAGCGACCGTTAGCAGTCACAGTGGTGAGGAAAAAGTAATTTTGCAACCGATCCTCGCAGTTTAGGACCTTTGCAGGCCTGTAAAGCCAAAGAAAGCTGAAGGGAAAAAAACACAAGCCACGGTTTCACTTCCGGACCACTTCACTTAACGAGTTGCCAAGTTGCGGTCGCTAAAGGAGGACCACCTCTATTGCGAACGTTCTTTAAAAATGACTCCTTGTCATCTTAAACATCCCTTTTTTTTCTTTCAGTAAAGGTAGTCCTCAACTTACGACAGTTCATTCAGCGACCGTCCAAAGTGACAAACTCACTGAAAAAAGTGACTTACGACCGTTTTTCACACTTAACGACGGTCGCAGCCTCCCCCTCCCCACGGTCACGTGATCAAAGTTTGGACGCTTGTCAACTGACTCGTATTTATGTCGGTTGCAGTGTCCGGGGGGGTCACGTGATCCCCCCCTTTTGCGACTGGGGGAAGTCGGATCTGCTTAACGACCGTGTGACTCGTTTAACAACCTCTTAGCAGTGATTCACTTAAGAACCATAGCAGGAAAGGTCGTAAAAGGGGGTCAAAATGCCTGGATTATGATTTAAAGTGGGACAGTGAAACAATACAGGCAGGTAATCAATCGATATATAAAATAATAAGACAATCAACAGCCTGGTCTTAATTCTTAATTCTAAAACTTACTGTGAAGGAGATTTGCAAACCACCCATGATGTAATCCAGGAAGGTGTGGACTTTCTCCATCTGCAGAGAGACAATGATGATTAGTCTGAGGGCTGCGACGGTTAGCCATCATCAGAATCTTTGCTTTCTTCTTCTTCGGAGGCTCAATATATTAATACCGACATCCCAGGTTATGAGGCTCACCTTGCACTGAGTGAGGACAATATATCCAGAATTTTTGTAGTTTTTCTTCTTTTCTTGATACTTGTGGTTAATACATTCCCATTTCACCTGCCAAGAAAAAAAAATAGGAAATCAGGTTCTAATGCATATTTTTGCCTTGTGCTGTTTTGGACTAAAGATCCAGATAAGGAAAAAGCAGCATTAAAACACTAACCCCAGCATTAAAACACTTTTTAAAATTTAGGGTTTTTTTTTCTGTAAAATATATAAATTCCTAAAGGTCGATTTTTTTTCTCCCACAATATAAATTACTGACGGTATGCAGATAGTCCTCAAACAAACTTAGCATGGGAAAATGCTTTATGACTTGTCCTCGCACTTACGACCATCCAGGTCCCACGATCGTGATTTGGGCACTTAGCAACTGACTCACGTTTATTTCTTTATTTTTTTTATAAAGTTTTATTGATTATTTTTTTAACAGAATTCAACAGTAATCATTAAAAAAAACGTGTTGTCCGAGTATCTTATTCACTAATGCAAATTAAATTCTTAATCCCGAAATCTTTTCTCTAACCATGGATAAAATAGGTCCCAAGTTTGAAAATATTCTG
>NW_015387673.1:206930-222669 GCF_001527695.2 Protobothrops mucrosquamatus
TATTATTATTATTATTATTATTATTATTATTATTATTATTATTATTATTATTATTATTATTTAAAACTAGCACAGTGCTGAACCAGCTGGCGTTGCTAAAGTGTCTCCTTTCACAAGTGCCAAACTCCCAGAGTGAGTTTTCCATCTTAAAAAAAAAAAAGCAGTGTTTTTAATTTTTTTTAATGAACGAAGTGGATAAGCAGATAAAGGCTGGATCTTTTTTAAAAAAAAATTAAATGAGGGAAAACGCCCGGCTGCAACACTAAAAGACAGCATTAAAACTTACAGCAGAGTTTGATTTGCTAAATTCCACTTTCTAGTCATTTCAGTTAAAGTCTATTAAGGTTAAGGTGAAGGGGGGCTTCACTCCAGGCCCAGAATTCTCCCACCCCTCATATTGGGCATCGTTGGGAACACTGGGAACTGAAATCCAGGCAGGGACGCAAGTGGACCTGCCCACCTCTCTCTCCTTTTTCTTTCTTTCTTTCTTTCTTTCTTTCTTTCTTTCTTTCTTTCTTTCTTTCTTTCTTTCTTTCCTTCCTTCCTTCCCTCCTTCCTTCCTTCCCTCCCTCCCTTTTTAATCTTGATCCATCCATCCCTTCCTCTCTCCCTCCCTCTCTTCTTCCTTCCTTTCTTCCTTCCTTCTTTCCTTCCTCCTTTTCTTACCTTGATCCATCCCTTCCTCTTTCCCTCCCTTTCTCTCTTTCCCTCCCTTTTCCCTCCTTCCTTTCTTCCCTCCCTCCCTCTCTCCTTCCTTCCTTATTTCCTTCCCTCCCTCTTTTACCTTTGACCAATTGCCCCTTCCCCTCTCCTTCCTTCCCTCCCTCCCTCCCTTCCCTCCTCTCTTTCTCTTTCTCTTCCTTCCTTCCTCCCTTTCTCTCTTCCTCCACCCTCCCTCCCCTCCCTCCCTTTCTTCTTCTCTCCTTCCTTCCTTCCTCCCTCCCTCCTTCTCTTCCTCTCTCCTTCCTTATTTCCTTCCGTCCTCCTTCCCTCCCTCTACCTTTGATCCATTGCCCCTTCCCCTCTCTCTCCCTCCCTCCCTTCCCTCCTTCTTTCTCTCTTTCTCTTTCTTTTTCTTCCTCCCTCCCTTTCTCTTCCTCCACCCTCCTTCCTCTCCCTCCCGTCTTTTCCTCCCTCCCTCTTTCACCTTTGATCCATTGCCCCTTCCCCTCTCTCTCCCTCCCTCCCTCCCTCTCTTCTTCCCTTCCCTCCATCCTTCCTTCTCTCTCTTTCTCCTTCTCTTTTTCTCCCTCCCTCCGTCTCCTTCTCCATTACCTCATCTCCAGAAGACGCCTTCAGCATCTCTTGAAAGCTTGTGTTGAATTCCCCAATGTAGTCATGCTTCCCGCTGGAGTCGTGATCGTAAACCACACACTGGAAAAGAAAGCGAGCAAGTGACAGAGCCAGAAATACGGAGGAGAATTGCTCTGCCCTGATTCCTTCCGAAAAAAATAAACTGCCTTCAAATCCTATTAAAAGGCAGGCAGACCCTGATTCGCCTGGGGTGTTTTTTTCCCCCTCCAGGACCAGAGAAATAAAAATAAAATTAGTTCTGCTACTCAATCACTTCGTGGTTTCCTAATTGTTAGCTGTAATTTGAGATTATTTACAGATCTAAAGCGGTGTTTATTCAACTGGCCAAGTTTAAGCCGGGTGGACTTCAACTCCCAGAATTCCCTAGCCAGCTGTGCTGGCTGGGGAATTCTGGGAGTTGAAGTCCACCCGGCTTAAACTTGCCCAGTTTAAGAAACACAGATTTAAATCCTTCTATATTGATGTCTAGAACTAAATAGACTTTTTTTCCCCACAACGGTCTTTGAGGCAGCCAAGACATTTGAAATGGATAGTCCGCGCTCAATTCATCCCTCAATTTTCTTTCTTTTTTTAATACGGCTCGGAAGAAGCTTACCCGTATAGGCCTGTCGGGATCACAACTGCACAGCGATTGCAAAGAAATTCGGAACGGCTGCCACCGAGGGCTCAGGTTGTTCTTCACCACCTGGGGCACAAAACGATGGGAGAGAGGTTTTCAAAAAAAGGTTAACCCCAAGAAATTGTCCTATTTTTTTACCCCTAAACTGTGTGTGTGTGTATGTATGTATGTGTGTGTGTGTGTGCACACGCGTGTCTGTCTGTCTATCTGTCTGTCTATCTATCTATCTGTCTGTCTGTCTGTCTATCTGTCTGTCCATCTATCTATCTATCTATCTATCTATCTATCTATCTATCTATCTATCTATCTATCTATCTATCTATCTATCTAATGTCTATCTATATCTATCTATCAGTCTATCTGTCTGTCTGTCTGTGTCTATTATCTATCATCTATCTATCTATCTATCTATCTATCTATCTATCTATCTATCTATCTATCTATCTATCTAATGTCTATCTATCTATTTATCTGTCTATCTGTCTGTCTATTATCTATCTATCTATCTATGTCTATCTATTATCTGTCTGTCTGTCTGTCTGTCTGTCTGTCTATCTATGTCTATGTCTATGTCTATGTCTATGTCTATGTCTATCTATATCTATATCTATCTATCTATATCTATCTATCTATCTCTTCTATCTATCTATGTCTATCTATGTCTATCTCTCTCTCTCTCTCTCTCTCTCTCTCTCTCTATCTATCTATCTATCTATCTATGTCTATCTCTCTCTCTGTATCTATCTATCTATCTATCTATCTATCGATCTATCTATCGATCTATCTATCTATCTATCGATCTATCTATCTATCTATCTATCTTCTATCTATATGTATATATATAATTTATCTATCATCTCTCTCTCTCTCCATCTATTTATTGATATTACCTTAAGATAACTCTGGGTGGCTTACAATCATAAAAGGGGAAAAATAATATAAAACTAAGTTTATTTTATTTAGTTTAGTTTCTTAATTACATTTCTTCGCTGGCCATCTCGTTTCGAAACGATGCCGGGCGTCTTGCAGCCCTAAAAGCCTTGAAATCATAAAAGACGAGTAATTCTAAAACCTTAACAGGATTGACCGTATCCATTCGGATAGCCGGTTAACCGATCAGCCGGCTCAGAGGCTTGCAAAGCGTCTCCTGGCTGCTACTTCAGCTTCCTTCCAGCCCATTTTAATTGGTTATATCTCCATTTCCCCCCCTTTTTTTAACCCCCCCCCTCCCATCAAACTCTCCAGAAGGGACCCATAATATCCTCACCTCTGTCCTCCAGGCCAGATTCTCCGACTCGCCAGTGCCCATCTTATATATTTCCAGGAAAGGATCGGATTTGCTGAAGAAATCCTGCAGGACAAGTTAAAAAAGAGAGAGAGAGAGTAATTTTTTTTTTTCACAAAAGGCTCCATAGAGCTACAACGAAGGAGTCACAAGGTTGACACCCCCGGGAGCCGATCACAACAATCCAGATTTGGTATCACACCAGCTGTTCTCCCACGGAGGTCCTTTAAGGTCCTCCAACACACCCTTGGCCCCTCTTTTCCAGGTAGTCCTCGACTTATGACAATTGAGCCCAAGATTTCAGTCGCAAAGCGAGACCCTTGCTAAGTCAGCTTTGCCCCGCTTCGTGACCTTGCTTGCCACACAGCCGTTGTTCCACTAATCACACGGTTGTTAAGAGAGTCTGGCTCCCCCATGGACTTTGCCTGAGCCCAAGACCGTCATAAACACGTGCCAGTTGTCTGATGTGGGTCTTAAGTCTGAAAAATGGTCCTACGTCACTTTTTTCACTGCCGTGGCGGCTTCAAACGGTCACTAAACGAATCGTTTTAAGTCGAGTTCTACCTGTACTTCTGCTGGGTTCCCCAGCCTAGGGATACACCTTAAAGTCTTCCATAGCTAACCTGCTCTTCAAGAATACAGGCAGTCCTCGAATTACAGCGATTCGTTTAGTGACCGTTCAAATTTACAGCGGCACTGAAAAATGTGACTTGGGGCCGTTTTTCAGACTTACGAGCCTTACGGCATCCAGGAGATCAAAATTCAAAAGCTTGGCAAGCAGACTCGTATTTAATAATAATGATAATGATAACAACAACAATAAATACTGATAATAATAATGGTAATAATAATAATAATGGTAATAATAATAATAATAATAATAATGATAATAATAACAATAATGGTATTAATGGTAATAATGATGATAATAATGATAATAATAATAACAATGGTAATAATAAATAATAACAATAACAACAATGGTAATAATAATAATAATCGTAATGGTAATAGTAATAAATAATGATAATGATAATGATAATAGTAATGGTAATGATAATAGTAATAATAATGATAATGGTAATAATAATGATAATAATAATAATAAATAATAATGATAATAATGATAATAATAATATGATGATGATGATAATGATGATAATTATAAAAATGATGATGATGATGATGATAATGATAATAATGATAATAACAATGGTAATAATAAATAACAATAACAACAATGGTAATAATAATAATAATCGTAATGGTAATGCTAATAATAATAATGATAATAATAATAAATAATGATGATAATTATAAAAATGATGATAATTATAAAAATGATGATGATGATGATGATGATGATGATGATGATGATGATAATAATAATAATAATAATAATAATAATAATAATAATAATAATAATAATAATAATAAAGTTGGAAATCAAATGGGGAAGCCAGATTCACTTAACGACCGGCTGGCTAACTTATCGATTCGCTGAACGACTTGGGGCAAGGAAGGTCGTCAAAGAAGGCCACACTCACTGAACAAACAAAATTGGGGTCAATTGCTGTGGTTTATTTATTCCTTATTCTGTCCTTCTCCAAGGGCAGCCTCTCCCAATTTTTTGGGGGACCCCCGAGGACTCTCGGGGACGGGGAAAGCCAAGCACACGCCAGCGTCACATTGTGCTCGTTTCAGGAGGGCTGAAAGCCATGTTTCACCCGGTGGTGCGGAGAAAAAAATTGCATTTTTTAAAATCCTGCAGAGAGCAGGTTTTCTCCAAATGAGCTCAGCCCTGCTGGGCAATCCTCAGGGGAAAAAAAAAGCCGGGCAGATTAAATGGGGCATCTACAAATTGACGCCGCTCCATCGCACCAGCGGCTCACAACCTTGCGAACAGAACAAAAAAGATGGCTGAGAATAAGTCGTTTGCTAACCGATCAGCCTGTTTAAGGCGATCAAAACCATGCAGTGTTTTTCAACCTGGAGCACTTTAAGAGGGGATGGACTTCAACTCCCAGAATTCCCCAGCCAGCGATGAGATTCCTTGGAGGTCTTCTAGTCCAACCCCTTGCTCAGGCAGGAGACCCTAGACCATTTCAGACAAATGGTTGCCCAAGCTCTTCTTAAAAAGGAGGAGGAGGAGGAGGGGGGATAACAGAATTGGAAGGGACCGTGGAGGTCATCTAGTCCAACCCCCTTCTCAGGCAGGAAACCCTAGACCATTTCAGACAAGTAGCTGTCTAAGCTCTTCTTAAAAAGGAGGAGATAACAGAATTGGAAGGGACCTTGGAGGTCATCTAGTCCAACCCCCTTAGGGTCTCCTGCCTGAGAAGGGGGTTGGACTAGATGACCTCCAAGGTCCCTTCCAATTCTGTTATCTCCTCCTTTTTAAGAAGAGCTTAGACAACCATTTGTCTAAAATGGTATAGGGCTGTCTAAGCTCTTCTTAAAAAGGAGGAGGAGGAGGAGGAGGAGGAGGAGGAGGAGATAAAACAGAATTGGAAGGGACCTTGGAGGTCATCTAGTCCAACCCCCTACTCAGGCAGGAAACCCTATACCATTTCAGACAAATTGCTGTCCAGTCTCTTCTTAAAAACTTCCAGTGGCAAGTCGCTTCTGGTGGCAAGTCGTTCCACTGGTTAATTGTTCTAACTGTCAGGAAATTTCTCCTCAGTTCCGGGTTGCTTCTCTCCTTGATTAGTTTCCATCCGTTGCTTCTTGTCCTGCCTTCAGGTGCTTTGGAGAATAGGGGGACCCCCTCTTCTTTGTGGCAGCCCCCCAAATATTGGGAGACTGCTATCATGTCCCCCCTAAGTCCTTCTCTTCATTAAACGTTATTCTTCCTTCTTTAAAAAGCAATCATTCATGAGGTAAAGGTCTGGTTTAAAATGCCGCCAGTTTCTAGGCTACACAGCTCTCTTCCCAGCCAGAGAGCCCTGTGACACCCCAACCTTGGATATTTATTCCTCTAGGATCCGTTTCCCAATTTTCCCTTACCTTGTCATCCAGTTCTTGACCGCAAAATTCCAGCTGGACAAACTCATTGGTGCGGGAGACCTCTTCGGCTTCAATCTGCCAAGAAAAATGGCCCAGAAATTCACCTCAAGACAGGAAAAACCCACCAAGATAACCTGCCTACCCTTTTCTTGAAATACATGCAGCTAGTCCTCAAGTGACGACTGCCATTGGGGCGGGGGCAGAATTTCTGTTGCTAAGCAAGGCTTGGTGTGAAGTGAGTCGGGCCTGCCTTTGTGAGCCATTTTGCCACGGGTTGTTAAGCGAATCATTGCAGTTGTTAAGGGAATCGGACGGTCGCTAAGCGAATCCGGCTTATTCCTCATTGGCTTGGCTTGTCGGAAGGTCGCAAATGGGGATCACATGACCAGAGGACAGTGCAGCCGTCGTAAGTACATGCCAGTTGCCAAGCGTCCGAGTTTTGATCATGTGATCATGGGGATGCTGCAATGGTCGTAAGTATGAGGACCGATTGTAAGCTTCTTTTTTCAGGTCTGTGGTAACTTTTAATGGTTGAAACGAATTGTTGTAATTGGAGATTATTTGTATTCTCTTTACTACTCAACTCTTCTCGTTGATATTTGATTTCACTAAAGAACTTAATATATTCTAAGACATTACCCATCAATTCATCTCTCCCACCCCATATTTGAAATTCCTGCATACCAAGAGCTGACGGTCATTAGATGAGACGAGGGAATACTTAGCTCAAATCCCTATTTTTCCTGTGAAGCACACATCCCATGCCACCTTATAAGGTTGTGGTGCAGGTAAGATAGAACAAGAAAGGCAGGTTGAAAATAGTTGCAAAATTACAGTAAGAATCTGCTCTCCTGTTTTCAAAAGCCAGAAGAGACAACTCTTGTAAGTAAGCCAAGCTGCACACTGAGGGGGGAAAAAAGCTAAATGTTGATTACCAGAGGACAACCCTGGTGGGATCAAGATCAGCTTCTCCTAGCTGTTATGAGACTGATGGTCCCAACGCATCTTAGCTTTCAATTAAAATAAATTTTCGCCCGTGGTTCTAGACCACATGAAACCCAGATTGTGTTTCTGATCAGATCACGCTGTTTCCATCGCTCCTACAATTCCTCGCATTAGGCCGTGTTCCCTGCCTTCTCCCCCCCCCCTGAATTATCCTTGGTTTCCCCTTGTTCTTCTCTAAAATTAAGATTATTTCTCGTTTCTCTTTTCTCCTGGCCCCCTCCCCTGGATATATGTACCGTGATGGTTGAATTCTCCAAAATCTCTCCATTTAGCAATGCCAGCTCCTTGGTAACCTTGGTCTGGGAGACAATCTGGAGATGAAAAGATAGAATTAATGTTTGGATGGATGAACTAATGGATGGATGGATGAATGGATGGATGGATGGCTAGCAAGATAGGAAAATGGTGATAGACAGACAGACAGATTAAAAGAAAGAAGATGGATAGATAGATAGATAGAAAGAAGATAGATGGATAGATAGATAGATAGATAGATAGATAGATAGGTAGGTAGGTAGGTAGGTAGACAGACAGACAGACAGATAGATAGATAAAAGGCAGATAGATAAATGATAGATAGACAGATAGACAGATAGATTAAAAGAAAGAATATGGATAGATAGAAAGAATATGGATAGAAAGAAGATGGATGGATAGATAGATAGATAGATAGATAGATAGATAGATAGATAGAAGGCAGATAGATTATAGATAGATAGATAAATAGATAGATAGATAGATAGATAGATAGATAGATAGATAGATAGATAGAAAGAAGATGGATAGATGGATAGATAGACAGACAGACAGACACAGACAAGATGGATAGATAGATAGATGATAGATAGATAGATAGATAGATAGATAGATAGATAGATAGATAGATAGATAGAAGGCAGATAGATTATAGATAGATAGATAAATAGATAGATAGATAGATAGATAGATAGATAGATAGATAGATAGATAGAAGATGGATAGATGGATAGATAGACAGACAGACAGACACAGACAAGATGGATAGATAGATAGATGATAGATAGATAGATAGATAGATAGATAGATAGATAGATAGATAGATAGATAAGATAGAAGATGGATAGATAGATTGATAGAGGCAGACACATAGATAAAAGGCAGATAGATAGTAGACAGACAGACCAATAGATAAATGATAGATAGATAGATAGATAGATAGATAGATAGATAGATAGATAGATAGATAGATAGATAGATAAAGATAGAAACAGATAGAAAGAAAGAATGATAGATGCTAGATTGAGTGATATACAGGTGATAGATAATTGATAAATGGATGTACATAGGGAGATGATAGATAGATGACAGATAAATAGATGATAGACAGACAGACAGACAGGTAAGTAGACAGACACAGAGAGAGAGAGACAAAGAGAAAAAGAGGGGTGTGTGTGTGTGTGTGAGATGGATGGACGGACGGACGGACAGATGGACAGACAGAGGCCCTTCCTACCTGCCCCAGGGAACATTCGGTGAGGCCAATCAACATCCCAACCTCACAGCTCAGTTCGGAATCACTTGGTTCCTCAACGTCAAACACCTGGAACCTCAGATTCTGCATCTCCTCAAAGAAGTAATCCAGGGCGAAGACGTGGGCAAAAACCGGGTTCCGGGACCCGCGCAGGACCTCCGACTGCCCCACCTGGGGAAGGAAAGGAGAGGGGGGGGGTTTGCGAGGAAGCCCAGAGAGAGTATCCCACTTGGGAGAAAAGTCGGAAGATGTTTTTAGCAAGTATTGGAGGTTTGGTTTGGCTGTACTTTTGTAAAGAGGAATATCACATTTCCTGGGTTCTTTTTTTTTTTTTTTTGATGCTTATAATCTTGCAAAACCGTGTTTTTTTCCTCAGCCTCAGCAACTTTAAGGGAAGTGGACTTCAACTCCCAGAATTCCCCAGCCAGCATGAAGGAGAGAAGGAGGGGGGATGGAGGAAGAAGGGAGAGAGGGAGGGAAGAAAGAGAGGAAGGGAGGGAGGGAGGAAAGAAGGAAGGAAGGAGGGCGGAAGGAAAGGAGGGAGGGAGGGAGGGAGGAAGGAAGGAAGAAGGAAGGAGGGAGGAAGGAAGGAAGGAAAGGAGGGAAGGAANTCTGTAAATCCAAGACCTCTCCTGGAGGAATGATCTATTAATGGTTCTTCAACCTCGGTAGCAAAATGGAGCCTCCATGTTTCATGGCACTGTACCTTTGGATAACCAGCGTGCCGGAGGGATGGGGTGGGGGAAAGGGGTGGGAGAATGTGAAACAGCAAAGGAAGCATCCTAGCCTTCCTCATCTCTGATTTATGAGCCTCGTGGCCGCAATTGAGCTAGAAATAGGATGCTGGAGTAAATTTACGCTGGGTCTGATCCAGCACGGCTCTCTCGAAGGGCCGACTCAGCACAAGCGGATAGAGATCAAAATGCATTTGTAGACGCTCCAATTATTTACCGGGAATGCTGGCAAATAAACAGCAACCAAGCTCCAGGCACCACAGTTATGCCCCAGTTGGATTTCCGAGAGGGAGGGGCCCCGCCCGGGAGGATTCTGCCGCCATTTTGACTTTTTTGACCCACTCCGACGATGCCGCTTGAGAGGAAGGCATGAAGAGTTTGAAAAATAAGCTTTTTTTTTCTTAACTGCATGCTGCTTCGAGTTCACCATGTGCCACGAGAAGGGGTTTTTTTGGGAAGGAAGGCAGCTATAAATTTTGTGTATTTCTCTGTGTGTGTGTTTTTGTGAGTGGAAAGTTTGCTTCCCACCCAGAACTTTTGTCATATTTACGTTTTTTTGTCATGTTTGTGGAGTGTGTATCGGTGACCCTTCGAGAGCGGTACGCAACGAAATGTCATTTTTATGCATGCCGATTGGTGTACACTCCAAGGGACAATAAAGTTATTGTTCTATTCTATTCTTCTATTTTAAAATAAAAAATAAATAAATTCTGGAATGGGCACTTAATAACTGGGGTCCTCGCTCTGCATGGTTTCCCCTTCAATGCCGTTCGCGGAGGAGTGCCACGGTGACACCCTGTATGAGTTTCTGCTCTTTGGGGGGGGGAAGGCCCTGTTCTCCATGGTGTGTGTAACAACACACACCCGGAACAGCTTCCAGTGTGCCACGCAGTGCTGATTGAACGGAGACTAACAGATCAAGTACTCAAACAGAGGTTCAACAGGGAGAATCCCTGATGGTGCGTCCTGTTTGCAGAATGGGATTGGGGGGGGGGACAAGCGTCCCAAGCCCCACCCAGAATAAATACAGGTAATCCTCGACTTAACGACCATCCCTGACCCCAAATTTTCTGACGTTGGTTCAGTGGATTGTGCCCCGTTTTACGGCCTTCCGTGCCACCGTTGTTAAGTGAATCACAGCCATTGTTAAGTGAATCTGTCTTCCCTTTTGAATAGAACAGAGGTCTTCAAACTTGGCCCTTCTATGACTTGTGGACTTCAACTCCCAGAATTCCTCAGCCAGCCTGAGGGAACTATGGCCCTTTGATGACTTGGGGACTTCAACTCCCAGAATTCCTCAGCCAGCCTGAGGGAACTATGGCCCTTTGATGACTTGTGGACTTCAACTCCCAGAATTCCTCAGCCAGCCTGAGGGAACTATGGCCCTTTGATGACTTGTGGACTTCAACTCCCAGAATTCCTCAGCCAGCCTGAGGGAACTATGGCCCTTTGATGACTTGGGGACTTCAACTCCCAGAATTCCTCAGCCAGCCTGAGGGAACTATGGCCCTTTGATGATTTGGGGACTTCAACTCCCAGAATTCCTCAGCCAGCCTGAGGGAACTATGGCCCTTTGATGACTTGTGGACTTCAACTCCCAGAATTCCTCAGCCAGGCACGCCTGGCTGAGGAATTCTGGGAGTTGAAGTCCACAAGTCATCAAAGGGCCAAGTATGAAGATCCCTGGAATAGAATGTCTTTACTGTCATTGTGTAACTCACAACGAAATGAATTTGCTTGTCAGAAGGTCGCAAAAGGGGATCGCAGGACACACACACACACACACCCTGCCGGAATGCTGCAACCGTCATAAAGAGTCAGTTGCCAAGCTTCCAAATTTTGATCACGTGACCACGGGGATGTTGCAGCGGCCGTTAAGCGTGGAAAAACGGTCATAAGACACTTTTTTTCAGTGCCGTTGACACTATGAACGGTCACTAAACGAAGCGTTGTAAGTCGAGGACCACTTGTACAGAAAAGGGGTCTCTGAACTGAATTACCTTCCCACTGAATTATGTGGGAGGATGTTAAGATGATTAAGTCCCCGCTTTACGGGGACTTAATTATCTTAATTAATGCCCAAGTGTTACTTTAATGCTCAAATATTACATTCTTTACAGCAGAAATAGGTTTCACGCCAGCCTTAGGAAATCCATCCAGGAGATCAGTAGGGCCTGGTCAAAAAAGTCAAAATGGCCGCCAAAACAGTGCAGTGGAAATTTCCTTGCATTGATCAGCATCCTTGTGGCTGCAATTTGAATTTTTTTTTTTTACTATATTCGGTGGACACCCCAATATATCCCCACAAATGAATACATGGTGCTTTGAGGTGATCAGTGAATCCCAAAAAATTTTTTTGACTTATTTTGAAAAACCGAAAAACTAAAACAAGGAATGAACCGCATTTTTTGCCTCTTAAGTGTGTAAAAAAGGGTGTGTTCCATTGTTGTTCCACACCAGCTCTGATTTTCACCATGCCGGGAACGCCGTTCTTGGATGCCGTGTAAGCTGGAGGTCAAAATCCAATTTAATTTGAGGAAAGAAAATAGATTTTTTTTCCCAGGAAGAATTGCCCTAAAAGGACTGCATTTAAAAAGCATGATTAAAAGAAAACAGGAGCAGATTAATTGGTAGTTTTCCACTGAAAGCCATTCAGTTAAAGGCCGGCTGTGCGATCTATTCAGAGAATTACAAAACCCATCAGGCAGCTGGGAGTGCCTCGTTGGAACTCTTAGAGCGACACCCAGTTCAGATGTTGCTAAGAAGTCCCAAAGAACCACACGATGGAGGAAAACGAGTCCCGATTCTCAACGGGAATAATATTATTAATAAAATCAAATTCATAGCACGGAACCAAGAGTCTTTAAAAGAGATACCCAATGGAATCCAGCCCAGTTTAAAAAGAGAAAAAAATTGCAGATGCGTAGAAAACACAGGTTGCAAAGTACCTTAGAGATCATCTAGACTAACCCCATTCCCTCATACCAAAGATCATCTAGACTAACCTCTTCTCTAATGCAAAAGATCATCTAGAATAACCACTTGCCAAGTGCAAAAGGTCATCTAGACTAACTCCCTGCCTAATTCAAAAGATCATCTAGAGACTAACCCCCTGCCTACTTCAAAAGGTCATCTAGACTAACCCCCTGCCTAGTGCAAAAATCCAGAGAAGAAAAGGAGGAGAAAACTCATTAAGTCTGAATAGTATTTGGTGCGGGGGGGGGGGAAAAATAGTTGCTTCTGGGTAACAACCGGCCAAACCCGCATATTTTTAATTAATTTATTGCAAAATCTAATTATTTTCCAAAAGAGGAAAGTGAGCCAGCAGCTGAGCGTGTTCGTGAATTATCCTAGTTAGGTCTTTTAGTCTCAATTTGGTAGCTTAGCCGCAAATTCTGCAAAGGTGCGGGAGCTTATAATAAGATTTTATTAATTGTTGAGATAGGTTGCTTTCCCCCCCAGCTGCTTCTTTTTTGTTGTTTATAGTTTTGGGTTAGTGTTTTGCTCCTGTTTTAAAGTCCAGATGGTCCTTGACTTATGGCCACAATTTCTGTTGCAAAGCAAGACACACGTGAAGTGAGTTTTGCCCACATTTTATCATGTTTCTCGCAGTGGACGTTAAGCGAATCACTGCGGCTGTGAAGTTTGTCACATGGTTGTTAAGTGGCTTCCCCGTTGACTTGGCTTGTCAGAAGGTCGCAAAAGGGATCCCGTGATCCCGTGACCGTCATAAACATGAACCGGGTGCCAAACAGCCAAATTTTGATCACGTGACCACGGGGGGCATGCTGCAACGGTCGTTAAGTGTGAAAAATGGGCATCAATCTCTTTTTTTGGTGCCGTTGTGATTTGGAATGGCCACTAAACAAAGCGTTGTAAGTTGAGGACTATCTGTATAGTTAGACACCCCTCCGGACTCATGCGTTTTGAGAAAGACGTCCATAGGAAATTAATACATAAATAAGAATAATTGGTGGCCTTATCAATACCTTGCAGCAATTGAATACGTACGCTCTCTGTTGCATGAAAAAACGACAACTTTCTCCCATAAATTCACCACGGCCAAGAGTTCTACGGAGCCACAAAGCCCGCACACGCGCGTGCGCACAAGGACACGCAAATACACTTTCTTTTAATAAATCTCTTTTTTCTCGTGTTGTTGGTGAAGAGAAGCCACATATCCTTAATTGCTGCACTGTATACTAAATTAAGGGAATTGAGGACAATTTGGAACATTGCAGGAGTGTAATGAATCAACAATCAGCATCTCGAGATCACACCACACACAATGTGCCGGTCACGCTGGCACAACCCGTGGAGAGAGAAGGTGGAAAAATGTTAGCAAATTGTGTGTGTGTTGCCACTAAAGCCATTCGGGGCGTCAGCCGTCACAGCAAAACAAGCAAGAGCAGGCAACGGGTGAAAAACTTGCATGTAACACAACAGCGCAAAGGAACACAAATCGTGGAGACGTCGTCTACTCTACGGCACAATTGTCAAACTCCAAACCTTTTAAATATCTATTTTTTACATATTTGCCTTGTAACCGTGTTCATTAGAAGGAAGCATCGGTTTGAATGGCCAAAAAACTCCCTCGGCAGCTCACAAGCATGTGCAGAGTGCAATCTAAATTGCACCCTTGCTTCTTGTGTACTTTGCTGTAGTAAATCGGGCTGTCTCTGGACCGGCCACACCTGGGTGCAGATCCCATTCCCCCCCCCCACACACACACACACAAATAAATGCACCCAATCTAGCAGGTCTAAAGGAGAGAAAGGTGGAGCATCCACGTGCAAAGGCAATCAATCTGATATTTCTTTACTCCTAGAGAAATTTTTAATCATATAGGCCATAACAAATATTTCTTTTTAATTCGGTTTTAAATTAGTTATTTATTGTTGTACTGGTTTTATAAGGCTGTTAGCCGCCCTGAGTCCGGTAAGGAGAAGGGCGGGATATAAATTGAATTAATAAATAAATAAATAAATAAATAGAAGAAAAAAACGGGAGTGTAAACCAGTGGTTCTCAACCTGTGGGTCGGGACCCCATTTGGGGTCGATCGACCATTTCATGGGGGTCGCCAAGCACGGCTGTCCGCCATTTTTTTTGTCCGCCATTTTTTTTGTCCGCCATTTTTTCCCTTTTCCGGCAGGTGCCTTACCTCCCTTGGGCTGGGCCAGCTGGTGGTCGGCCTGCTCCGTCTCTGCCGCTTGCCAGCTACGCCTCGGCCGGCGCAGGGGGCGGAACCACGCATGCGCGGCGCTCCCGGGCAGGGAAAGTCCTCGACTTACGACCGGTTGGGTAGTCCTCGACTTACGACCAGTTTAGTCCTTGACTTACGACTGGTTTAGTCCTCGACTTACGACCGGTTTAGTCCTTGACTTACGACCGGTTGGGGTCGCGGCATTAAAAAGGTTGAGAACCACTGGTGTAAACGAAGAAGGCAAAGAATGAAGAAAAAAAATGCAGAAATTCCTACGAAAAGGAAGGACGTCAACCAGCCCCAAAGTGGGGAACACGAGTTTAGAGTAACAAAGTGCGTTGCAGCTTGTTAAAAAAAATAAAAAAATCACACAAGGTTGTTCCATTACATAACACAGTTATGCAACATCCCTCCGTGTACCCCCCCCCCCATCCAGCCGGTTCGGCCAAAAGGGGGAGAGGGTGGTTCCTTCAACTTTGCCACAGCCTCCAAGCCCCTCTCAGGTACACTGCTCCTGAACCAGGAGGCTCTACTTTGCGGGGTCCAATTCATCTGGCTGGGTGGGGCAAGGGATTCCCCCCCACCCCCACCACTCAGCTAAGCTGATCCTGAAGGAAAGACAGCCGCTTGGCTGCTAGGGCTTTTTTTCCCCCACAATCCCCCAAGAGTGCAGCTCCCGGGGAAAGAAGGAACATGGGTAAGGGGATCTTACCCGCTAGAAGCAGAAGGACCCAGGATGATGGGAGAGATAACGTCGGGGTTACAAAGCTTCCCGGGACGACCCAAGTCCTGAAGATGCTGAAGGGACACGCCCGGGAGGAGCAGGCAGGAAGGCAATGCGGGCTCCAGCTGGGAAGCATGGGGCTTGTGGTCCACCCAGCAGCAGGGAACCTGGGTAAAGCAGGCTGGGAGGAGGGGAGCCGAGCCCCCCTGAGCGGCAACGCTTGCTCCACGCACACCGGACCCCAAGCGAGCAGCGGCGGTCGGTCGGTCGTGGGAAAGCGGCCAAACTCGGAAGCGGGGACCCTCCAAAGTTGGGCTGGGCAGGGGTGGGGGTGGGGG
>NW_015387673.1:224857-232940 GCF_001527695.2 Protobothrops mucrosquamatus
CCCTCCCTCCTTCCTTCCTTCCTTCCCTTTCTCTCTCTTTCCTCCTTCCTTCACCCTCTCCTTCATTCCTTCTTCCTTCCTCATCCTTTCCTCTCTCCCTCTCTCCTTCCTTCTCTTCCTTCCTTCCTTCCTTCCTTCCCTTTCTCCCTCTCTTTCCTCCACCCTCTCCTTCCTTCCTTCTTCCTTCCTCCCTCCCTTCATTCTCATTATCTTCCTTCCTTCCTTTCTTTTTTCTTCTTCCTTCCCACTTTTCCTCCTTCCTTCCTTCTTTCTTCCCTTCTTCACTTTCCTCCTTCCTTCCATCCCTCCGTCCTCTTCTCTTCTCTTCTCTTCCTTTCTTCCCTCACTCCCTCCTTTCCTCTTCCTTCCTTTCCTCCCTCCCTCCCTCCCTCCTTTTCCTTTCTTTTTTTACTTCTCCCTTCCCTTCCTTTCCTCCCTCTCGCTCCCTCTTTTTCTTCCCTCCTTCCCTTCTCTCCTCCCTCCCTCCCTCCCTCCCTTCCTCTTCCTTTCTTTCCTCCCTCCCTCCTTTTCCTTCCTTTTTTCCTTCCTTCCCTCCCTCCCGCTCCCTCTCTTTTCCTTCCCTCCTTCCCCCCCTCTCTCCTCCCTCCCTCCCTCCCCTTCATACATACATTCATCCTGTAAAATAAAAATAAAAATCAGGGGCTACCATGCTCCTGATCTGGGGCCTTCTCACCCTTCAATTCCCAGAATCCCCCAGTCCCGGGGAATTAAAAGCCACCCAGATGGAAAATATCTACATTCGATGATTTAATGGTCTTCCGCCGCAATAGGATCGTGCAGAGCAATGCAGGGCCTATATAATATGTTGATTGAGGGACTGGCTTTCTTAATTCAGATTAAGCCTTCGTCTAAAATAAATGGATTGCAACTTCACAGCCAGGCTGGGGGTCAGAGAGCACCCAGGACAATTCCGTTCAGCCCTGAGCTACGAATCTTCTCTTCTGGGACTTTGGTCCTTTGCAAAACTAAAGCAGGATAGGGAAATTGGCCCGGAGAAATGGCAACCCTTCAGATATTCTGTCTGAAATGGTGTAGAGTCCTCTGCTTGGGCGGGAGGTTGGACTAGATGACCTACAAGGTCCCTTCCAACTTCTGTTCTGTTCTGTTCTATTTCTTATTCTAGTCTAGTCTAGTCTATTCCTATTCTATTTCTATTTCTATTTCTATTTCTATTAATTCTAATTCTATTCTATTTCTATTCTATCCTATTTCTATTTCTAATTCTTTTCTAATTCTATTCTATTTCTATTCTATTCTATTTCTTTTCTAATTCTATTCTATTCTATTTCTATTTCTATTTCTAATTCTTTTCTAATTCTATTCTATTTCTATTCTATTCTAGTCAAGTCTAGTCTAGTCTAGTCTATTCCTATTCCTATTCTATTTCTGTTCTATTCTATTCTATTCTAGTCAAGTCTAGTCTAGTCTAGCTATTCTTATTTCTATTTCTATTTCTTTTCTAATTCTATTCTATTTCTGTTCTATTCTATTCTATTCTATTCTATTCTAGTCAAGTCTAGTCTAGTCTAGTCTAGTCTAGACTAGTCTATTCTTATTTCTATTTCTTTTCTAATTCTATTCTATTTCTGTTCTATTCTATTCTATTCTATTCTATTTTATTCTAGTCAAGTCTAGTCTAGTCTAGTCTATTCTTATTTCTATTTCTATTCTATTTCTTTTCTAATTCTATTCTATTTCTGTTCTATTTCTATTTCTTTTCTATTTCTATTTCTATTTCTATTTCTATTTCTATTTCTATTTCTATTTCTATTTCTATTTCTATTTCTATTTCTATTTCTATTTCTATTCTAATTCTATTCTATTCTGTTCTGTTCTATTCTATTCTCATTTGCACTTGGGCTCATGTTTTAAAGCTTCCCCTGGGACCAGCCAGATAATTTTAATATTGCGCCCTATTTCACAGGTCACCCCAGCCCTATTAATCTCTCTTAAGCCCATTTATTCAAATGTCCCATTCTTTCAAAAGGCGGCGAGCATCCCTTTTGCAGCCTCCTAAATCCCCAGAGCCACGATCCTCAGATCCCACAAAATTAGGGACCGACTCTCGTGGGAATTCTCTGCTGGAAAAAAAAAATGCAGCCCACAGCATGTGATTATGGCTGGAAGCGGCGAGTTTTTTTCCTGGTTATTTCTATTTTGGGAGAAGCCCAGATTCTAACATACTGCAAATTCTGGGACTCATATTCTTAATTTACTGAGGGATCCCGTGAATCATACAGGTAGTCCTCAACATACGACCACCATGGAGTCCGACGTTTCTGCTCCTGAGTGCAACTTTTGTGAAGTCAGTTTTGCCCCAATTTGCGACTTTTCTTGCTGCAGTTCTTAAGTGAATCACTGCAGTTGCTAAGTTAGCAACACGGTCGTTAAGTGAATCCGGCTTCCTTCATTGTCTTTGCTGGTCAGAAGGCCGCCAAAGGGGATCACGTGACCCCGGGACGATGCCACCGTCATAAATATGAGTCAGATGCCAAGCGTCCGAATTTGGATAGCGTGACCGTGGGGGTGCTGCCACGGTCGTAAGTGTGGAAAAACGGTCATCAGTTACTTTTTTCAGGGCTCTTATAATTTTGAACAGTCACTAAACAAACTGTTGTAAGTCGAGGGCTACCTGTAATCATGGGAATCGTATTCCTAACCTACTGAGGGATTTCAGAATCGCATTCTAATTTACTGTGAGGCATCATATTCCTAACTTACTGAAGGATTTGGGAATCGGATTCCTAACCTACTGTGAGGCATCTGGGCATCATATTCCTAATCTATTGTGAGGGATCTGGGAATGCTATTCCTAACCTACTATGAGGGATATGGGCATCCTATTCCTAATTTCTGTGAGGGATCTGGTAATCGTATTCCTAACCTACTGTGAGGGATCTGGGACTTGTATTCCTAGCCTACTGTGAGGGATCTGGGAATCATATTCCTAACCTACTGTGAGGGATCTGGGCATCCCATTCCTAATCTACTGTGAGGGATCTGGGAATCACATTCCTAACCTACTATGAGGGATCTGGGAACTGTATTCCTAATCTACTGTGAGGGATCTGGGAATCATATTCCTAACCTACTGTGAGGGATCTGAGAATTGTATTCTAATCTACTGCGAGGGATCTGGGAATAATATTCCTAACCTACTATGAGGGATCTAGGAATTGTATTCCTAACCTACTGTGAGGGATCGGAATCATTTTCCCAACCTACTGTGAGGGATCTGGGCATCCTATTCCTAACCTACTGTGAGGGATCTGAGCATCCTATTCCTAATCTACTGTGAGGGATCTGGGCATCCTATTCCTAATCTACTGTGAGGGATCTGGGAATCCTATTCCTAACCTACTGTGAGGGATCTGGGAATCTTATTCCTAACCTACTGTGAGGGATCTGGAAATCCTATTCCTAATCTACTGCGAGGGATCTGGGAATCCTATTCCTAACCTATTGTGAGGGATCTGGGAATCAGATTCCTAACCTACTCTGAGGGATCTGGGAATCCTATTCCTAACCTACTATGAGGGATCTGGGTATCATATTCCTAATCTACTGTGACCAGTGATGAGATTCAAATATGTGAAGAACCGGTTCTCTGTGTGGATGCCATTTCCGGAAGTCCATTCTGGGCCTGGGCAACAAAAGAATTAGCTACCGGTTCTGCCAAACGTGCGAACCGGCTGAATCCCCTCACTGACTGTGAGGGATGTGGGCGTCGTCTTCCTAAGGTACTGAAGGATTTGGGCATCGTATCGTTCCCTACCAGGGAATCCATTGGATTCCACCCCATCCGTGAGGCCTAAGCCAGAGATGCAGAGGGAAAAATGCTGATTTTTTCGGGGAGGACGTGCTTGGCGTTTTGCCCCCCCACACACACACCGCTTAAGGCATCCCTGGGGACCTGGCGTGGGCGTGGGACAGCTGTCTCTGCGCAGGCGGGCATCCCACTGGTGCGCGCCACACGGGGCCTGCCCTGCCATTTTATGCTGAGCAGCTGCCAGAGGCTTCTTGGAAAGGGATGATCATCTCCCGCGGCTCAAATTATGGTCTTCCTAACCGATCTTTGTCTGGCAAGGACCCCCTGGGCTGGAAAGGCGAGGAAACGAATGCAGGGCCTGGAGAGAGGAGGAGGAGGAGGGACTTTTGGCAGTGGCACATGGGCTTGGGGGTGGATGTCTTCAGCTTGTACATCCAGTCCCCATTCTGGATGGGGAGGGGCAAAGGAAGAACCTTCCAGAAAGCTTTGATCTCTGCAGCTCTTTTCAACAACGGAGGTCCGTGTGGTTTTTCGGGTGGGGGAGCCTGTTTCTGAGCATGTGCAGAGGGCCCTTCCTTCCACTGGCGAGGAACCTTGTCAGAACCTGGTGCTATTCCTAGAGGACCTGTAATAGGACCGAGAAACTGCAGAATGGGGAGTTTTTGACAGAATAATAAATAATAACTTATTGCAAGGTCCGGACTGATGGCAAAGAGACCGTCTCTTTGTTCTCCAGCCTCAGAGCAGAATGAAAGAAGAAACTTCCTGACGTTGAGAACAATTAACCAGTGAAACAACCTGCCTCCAGAAGCTGTGAATGCTCCAACACTGGAAGTTTTTAAGAAGAGACTGGACAGCCATTTGTCCGAAATGGTATAGAGTTTCCTGCCTGAGCAGGGGGTTGGACTAGATGACCTCCAAGATCCCTTCCAACTGTGCTCTATTCTATTCTATTCTATTCTAATTTCCTTATTTCTTTTCTAATTCTACTCTATTCTATTCCTTATTTCTATTCTATTCTATTATTCTATTCTATTCTATTCTAATTTCCTTATTTCTTTTCTATTCTATTCTGTTCTATTTATTCTATTCTATTCCAATTCTACTCTATTCTATACTCTATTCTATTCTATTCTATTCTATTCTATTCTATTCTATTCTATTCTATTCTATTCTAGTCTAGTCTAGTCTAGTTTAATTTCCTTATTTTCTATTCTATTCTATTCTATTCTATTCTGTTCTATTCTATTCCTTATTTCTATTCTATTCTATTCTATTCTATTCTAATTTCCTTATTTCTTTTCTATTCTATTCTATTCTATTCTATTCTATTCTATTCTATTCTATTCTATTCTATTCTATTCTGTTCTATTCTATTCTATTCTGTTCTGTTTATTCTGTTCTAATTCTACTCTATTCTATTCCTTATTTCTATTCTATTCTATTATTCTATTCTATTCTATTCTATTCTATTCTATATTTCTATTCTATTCTAATTCTTATTTCCTTTCTATTCTATTCTATTCTATTCTATTCTGTTCTATTTATTCTATTCTAATTCTACTCTATTCTATATTCTATTCTATTCTATTCTATTCTATTCTATTCTAATTTCCTTATTTTCTATTCTATTCTATTCTATTCTATTCTATTCTATTCTATTCTATTCTAGTCTAGTCTAGTCTAGTCTAGTCTAGTCTAGTTTAATTTCCTTATTTTCTATTCTATTCTATTCTATTCTATTCTGTTCTATTCTATTCCTTATTTCTATTCTATTCTATTCTGTTCTATTCTGTTCTGTTTATTCTGTTCTAATTCTACTCTATTCTATTCCTTATTTCTATTCTATTCTATTATTCTATTCTATTCTATTCTATTCTATATTTCTATTCTATTCTAATTCTTATTTCCTTTCTATTCTATTCTATTCTATTCTATTCTATTCTGTTCTATTTATTCTATTCTAATTCTACTCTATTCTATTCTATTCTATTCTATTCTAATTTCCTTATTTTCTATTCTATTCTATTCTATTCTATTCTATTCTATTCTATTCTATTCTATTCTATTCTATTCTATTCTATCTTCTTAGCACTTTTTTAGATTTGAGTTTTAGCCCTTGATGGTGCTTCATTTCCAGAAAGCTAAAAATCCTACATTTGGGGAGGGGCGGTGTTTCAGCATGGTGCAATTTAAATTCTATAGTAATTCTGGCTTTTCTTTAATATCCAACCTGAAGCTCTTATATTTCTAATGGGATCTATCTGGTCTATTCTTCTCGTGGCAGCCTTGGCTATCAATCATATTGCTGCTGGATTCAAACATTATATTAAAATATAATTTGCTGAGTTTGGCCTGGGTGCACTGTTTGAATGTGTCAGGAGGGGTAAACCCTGGTTTAGATAAAGCCAACTAACTAGATTTGGTCTAAACAAAGCATAGGTAACCAAACCAGGGCATAACCAGAAGTAATGTATAATTTGCAAGCATTTAAACCTGCAATAATTCTTTATTTTACAGTGATGTTCCTTCTCCTAGTTCCGATTTAGCTTCTTATAGATGGAATTGTAACAGCAGAAAGGCAATTGGTACTTAAGATATCTATAAGTGGTTTTTTTCCCCCAAACGTCACAAATTTAAGACATATGGACTTCAACCCCCAGAATTCCCCAGCCAGCAGGGGGATTCTGGAAATTGGAGTCCACAGGTCTTAAAAGTCACCCAATTTGAAAACAACAACACTGATCTACGTGCATTTCAATCTTTAATTTCGTTCTTCCCTTTTCTCGTTCTATAATTGATCGGCTATTAGTCAAGCTTATGTCAATTAATGCAGCGCTGTCCTTCATGTATTTCCTTCGGTTTCGGAATCTCACCACAAACAGCGGCAACCTCCAAAATAGAACACGAGGGACAGAAAACTCTTATGGACCATGAATAATTTGCAGGAGTGCTGACTCTGGGTGCAGAGCAGGAATCGGCCCCATATCCCAACTGTAGCAACTTCCAGATGTTGTGGATTTCAACTCCCAGAACTGAGAGGAGGAAGGAAGGTGGGAGATGGGAGAAGGAAGAAAGGAAGGAGATGAAAAAGGAGGGAGGGACGGGGGAGGGAGGGAAGGAAGGAAGGAAGAAACGAAGGAAAGGAAAAAAAGGGAAGGAAAAAGGAAAGGAAAGGAAAGTAAGAAAGGAAGGAGATGGAAAAAAGAAGGGAGGGAGGGAAGGAAAGGAAAGGAAGGAAGAAGATGGGAAAAGGAAGGAAGGAAGGAAGGAAAGGAAGGAAGGAGATGGAAAAAAGGAAGGAAGGAGATGGGAAAAGGAAGGAAGGAAGGGGAAGGGAAGGAAAGGAAAGGAAAAAAAGAAAGGAAGGAGATGGGCAAAGGAAGGACGGAAGGACAGAAGGAAGGAAGGAAGGAAGGAAGGAAGGAAGGAAGAGATTTCAGAGAGAAGAAAAAAACGAATGGGAAGAGCCAGAATAAATTGTTGACTTGATGTTCTCAGCCAGATCTTTCCGCAGCACCACTGCTGCCATCTGCTGGCCAGGTAGGAATATCACAGATGGGTGAACCCACCCACCCAGTCACCCTCACAAACACAGACACACAAAATACACAGACGGACACACAGGCACACACTTTTTTCCACCTTTTTTCCTTGACGAAGCGTCCATCATCTTTCTTCTGAATCCAGATGGAACGGGTTTTCGAGGTCATTCATCCAGGTCAGGTGGTCTTCCAACTTGGCCCTTTGATGACTTGTGGACTTCAACTCCCAGAATTCCTGAGGCAGGCACGCTGGCTGACGAATTCTGGGAGTTGAAGTCCACAAGTCATCAAAGGGCCCAGTTTGAAGACCCCTGCTTGTGGACTTCAACTCCCAGAATTCCTCAGCCAGGTATGCTGGCTGAGGAATTCTGGGAGTTGAAGTCCACAAGTCATCAAAGGGCCAAGTTTGAAGACCCCTGCTTGTGGACTTCAACTCCCAGAATTCCTCAGCCAGGTATGCTGGCTGAGGAATTCTGGGAGTTGAAGTCCACAAGTCATCAAAGGGCCAAGTTTGAAGACCCCTGATCCGGGTGCATCAAAGTGGAAAGCTGCAAAGATTCCCGGGGACTTTAGGCCTCTACTCGTTCTGCCAAACTAGATTCCCTTGGAACTGGATCTAGAACCTTTGGCCCACGAGTGGTCCTCGGCCTACGACCAAAAGGGAGCCCAAAATCTCCCTCGCTAAGCAAGGCCGTTGTTAAGTGAGTTTCGCCCCGTTTTACAACCACTCTTGCCACCGTTGTTAAGC
>NW_015387673.1:233826-262567 GCF_001527695.2 Protobothrops mucrosquamatus
GAGAGAGAGAGAGAGAGAGAGAGAGAGAGAGAGAGAGAGAGAGAGAGAGTGTTAGCCGGGGGGGAGGGGGAACTGGGTTCAAGAGGAGGGTCACGACACCGAAACCTCGCCGCTTCAATCGCTGCGGGATTCCACGCGTGAGCCGGCGGCTTTCCTGGTGAACCTCGTCTTTCCGACTTCCCCGGGAATAAGTTACACGAAGTTTGACAAAAGTTTCACCAAGTGTGACAAAAGATTCACAGAGTTTCACAAAGTTGCAACAGGGCAAGGTAAAACAGTTAGTCCCCGACTTACGACCAAAATTTCTACGGCTAGACCAAACGGCTGCTAAGCGAATTTTGCCCCGTTTTGCAACTTTTCTTCCCATGGCCGTTAAGTGAATTGCTGCAGTTGTTGAGTTAGCCGCACAGTTGTTAAGCCGATTCGGCTTCCCCCATTGTCAGAAGGTCACAAAGGGGGATTGTATGACCCCGGGACACGGTGGCCGTTATAAATATGTTCCAAGCTTCCAAATTTTGATCGCGTGACCGTGGAGATTCTGCCAGTGGTCGTAAGTGTGGAAAAGGGGTCACACGTCCCTTTTTTTCCCACTGTAACTTTGCATGGTCACTAAACGAATGGCTGTAAGTGGAGGACCACCTGGACAAAGGAGAGCGTGCACCGAGGGCTTTTTCCTTCACCAGCAAGCCTGCACCACCCATCCCAGTTCAACCCAGTTTGTTTCTTGCAAGTGGCTTTTGTCAGGCGCCAAAGATCATATCCCCATGCCAAGCTACAATTTAACTGCTTTATTGCTGAAAGCCCATGCGCAGGAATCTTCCCAGCTAACGGTTAGGTTGGAATTAGTTAAGGATCCACGAACATTCAAGGGGGTTTGACTTAGTTCATTTGGGGCTATGTAGAGCAGAGGTCCCCAAAGTTTCTCGGTTGGAGGACCACAGAGAAAGGGAAGGGGAAGCATTTTATGTGCCTGCGTGCCACGCAAATGGGGCGGCGCTAGTGCGCACATGACACTGGCTAGCCCTGCCCCATTTCTGCCATGTGGGCACTAACACTGCCCTGTTTTTGCTGCACGCCACACGGTGCCCCGTTTTTGCTGTGCGGAGCCCCGTTTAGGCCACGTGGAACCAAGTTTAGGCCATGCAGAGCCCCATTTTAGGCCACACGGAGCCCCATTTTAGGCCGTGCGGAGCCCCATTTTAGGCCGTGCGGAGCCCCACAGGCCACACGGAGCCCCATTCAGGCTGCGTGGAGCCCCGTTTTAGTCTGCGCAGAGCCCCATTTAGGCCATGGAGCCCCATTTAGGCCACGCGGAGCCCCATTTAGGCCACACGGAGCCCCATTTTAGGCCGCGCGGAGCCCCATTTAGGCTGCGTGGAGCCCCATTTTAGGCTGCACAGAGCCCCACAGGCCACGTGGAGCCCCATTTAGGCTGCACAGAGCCCTGCAGGCCACATGGAGCCCCATTTTAGGTCACACAGAGCCCCATTTAGGCCACGTGGAGCCCCATTTAGGCTGCGGGGAGCCCCATTTTAGGTTGCACGGAGCCCCATTTAGGCCACATGGAGCCCCATTTAGGCTGCGCGGAGCCCCATTTTAGGCCATGCGGAGCCCATTTTAGGCCACACGGAGCCCCATTTTAGGCCACACGGAGCCCTAAGGCTGTGCAGAGCCCTGTTTTAGGCTGCGCAGTCCCACAGGCCACGTGGAGCGCCATTTAGGCTGCACAAGCTCCATTTTAGGCCACACAGAGCCCCATTTATGCCACACGGAGCCCCATTTAGGCTGTGCGGCCGTGGCACTAGCACAAGTGGGGATGAGTGGGCGCACTGGCCAGCCTGTGCCGCGGCCCGGTGGCCAGCAGACCACGGCCGGTAGTGCGCTACAGGTTGGGGACTCCTGATGTAGAGATTCTAGGCTGATTCCTCTTTTGACTCCGCCCCCAGTTTCTGTCCCTCCTTCTCTACCGCTTCGCTGCTCCTCTCTCCAAAGGTCCCTCCCACCTTCTGAATCCCACGAGCATGGGAATGCCAGCTCTGCCATACCTCCAGATCCCGGGTTCCGTCCCCGATCGGACTCTAGCTTGTCGCAGGACTGTGCCCGCCGTGTTCTCTTTGGTTTGAGAGGCGCCATTTTTCGCCCAACCTCGGGTTCCCCTGGAATGGAAAGAGGAGCATCAGAGAGTCCTGAGCCCCAGAAAGAATTTGTTGGTTAAGGTGACCCTCTCTGGACTGTTAAAACGAATAATAATAATAAATTCCAGGGGCCACTAGAGGGCAGCAGAGCATTCATATTTTTTTCTCTGTAGCTCTTTGCTGCCTCCTGCTGCAAAGGTTTAAATAAGTGTTTAATAAATAACACAAGATACTCTTTGACTTGCAAATAGTAAGCTAAAGATAACCTTTATTGTCATTTTTTACTGTGGGCACACTGGCACACATTAAAAATGAAATTCTGTTGCTTGCTCTCAAAAGTGTACATATACACAACATAAATATAAACATGCTATATGCAACATATGTATATACCTACACCCTTGCATATAACATACAACAATTCATTTAGTGACTGTTCAAACTTACAAAGGCACTGAAAAATGTGACTTATGACAGTTTTTTCATAGGGATGACCTCTGCAGCGTCCCCGTGATCATGTGATCAAAATTGAGATGTTAATGACCTTTGCTGTGTCCCAAGGTCACGTGATCCCCTTCTGCGACCGTCTAACGAGCAAAGTCAATGGGGGAAGCCAGATAGGATTAACAACCAGGTTACTAACTTATCAACTCCAGTGGTTCTCTTAACGAGTGTAGCGAGAAAGGTCGTAAAAGTGGGGCAAAACTCACCTAACAAGTATTTCACACAACAGAAATTTCGGGATCAATTGCAGTCGTATGTTTGAGGACTACCTGTGCCCCAGAGAAAATGCTATTATCCCAAAGCAAAAACTCCTTCCTTTTGGAATTCTTGTACCGATTAATCCAGGATCTGCGTGAGATAAACCGAGACCTTTGTCTTAAGGCCTCGGTGTCTCTTCACCTTCGTTTTCCTGCTCCTTCGGTCTACGTCGGGGTTGAGCGACGGGAGGAAAGGTGCAGGAATCTTCTAGAATGGCTCCACCAGATACACTGCCTTCCTCGTTGCTGCGACTTCTTTCCGGCTGGCTGGGGGTCTTCCGGCCCCTGGGGAGGGCAACCGGCTTGGGAGGGCGAGGAGTGGAAGAGTGATCCCTGAATTGCTGTAAAACCAAGAGGGCGGATGTGGAGATACGAAAGGAGAGGGGGGGGAAATAGAAATTTCTCAGAAGAAGCTTCCGGCTGCTGCTGGACTACAATTCCCAGCAAACCTAGCCAGCAGGACTCATGAAATGCTGGGAATGGTAGTTTTCAACCTCCAATGTTTCTTAACCTGGGCAACCTGTGAGGACTTCAACTCCCAGAATTCCCCAGCCAGCCATAAACCATTCATTCAGTGACCGTTCGAAGGGATGACGGTGCTGAAAAAAGTGACTTACGACCTGTCCTCACAGTTACAACCATCCTCCCTGTTGTGGTCACGTGATCAAAACCAGGATATACATACAACAGTTAAAGCATCCTGGGGGGGTCACTAGATCGCCATTCCTGACCTTCACAGGTGGCAAAGTCAAGGGAAGCTGGATTCGCTTTAACGACTGTATGAGTCACTTACTGGGATGATCCCCTTAATGACCGTGCCAAAAAAGATTGTAAAATTGGACACAACTCCCTTAACAAATGCCTTGCTTTGCACTGGTAGTTCCTGTCTCAACTGTGGTCACTCCCCAGTCCTTCACCCAGAAGCCCCCAGCCCCAAAACAAGCTTTCTCCTGCCCCTTGAATTCAAAAAGACCTGTTGTTTTGCACCGGGTGGTGCCGTCAGTCGGTCCTTCTCGGAATTTGGTGTGCCCCCCATCACGCCCCTCTCGTCGGCCCCCGGCGGCTTTTCTTCCAGGGGGTGGTCTCGCAGGTTGCTTTTGCCCCCACTCTCCCGGGACGTGCTCTCTTCAGCTGCAGGTTTGGGAGAAGACGAACAAAGGATCCATCAACTGCCAGGAATTAATTCAATTCATTCAAACTGCAGATAGTCCCCGACCTAAATTTGGTTCGTGAGCGTTCGAAGATATAACGGCACTGCAGAAAAGTGATTTTATGACCGTTCTCACACTTAAGACATTTGCAGTGTTCCCCCATGGTCATGTGGTCGAAATTCAGACGCTTGGCAATTGATTCGTATTTAAACATCTATGGAGATTCTCCGTCATCCAGATCCTGGTTATCCCAAAGGTGCTTTTTTCAGGAGGCAACTGGACTTTCTTGTTTTTTTCTTTGAAGATGTTTCGCTTCTCACCCAAGAAGCTTCTTCAGCTCCGACTGGATGGTGGGGAATGGAAGGATTTATACTCCTTTGCAGAAAGCTGATCATTTGCCTTCTTTTAGAGAGTCGTTGAGACCACTTGGAGGTTTATCTGTGATGTTGGGATCATCTGAATGGTGCAAATGAGTGTGAAGCCTTCTTGGAACTCCTTTCAGCAGTTCCAAGAAGGCTCCATGCCCATTTGCACCATTCAGGTGACCCTGAGGACACAGGTAAACCTCCAAGTGGCCTCAACGACTCTCTAAAAGAATGCAAATGACCAAATGACTGCAAAGGAGTATAAATCCTTCCATTTCCCCACCATCCAGCCAGAGATGAAGAAGCTTCTTGGGTGAGAAGTGAAACGTCATTCGTATCTATGACAGTTGCAGTGTCCTGGGGTCATGGGATCCTCTTTTGCAAGCCCCAGATTCCTGTTGTTAAGCAAGACAGGTGTTCGGCGACTTTCGTCTCATTTTACGACCTTTCTTTGCCAGGGTTGTTAAGTGAATCACTGCAGTTGTTAAGTTAGTAACACAGTTGTGAAGCGAATCTGGCTTCCCCCATTGACTTTGCTTGTCAGGGACACTGCAGCCATCAGAAAGACATGCCAGTTGCCAAACGTCTAAATTTTAATGACGTGACTACGAGGATGCTGCAACGGTCGTAAGTGTGAAAAACCGTCACAGGTCACTTTTCTCAGGGCCGTTGCAACTCCGAACGGTCACTAAACAAATGGCTGTAACTATTTGTAATGTGCTTTGTATAGTGTAGGTAATCACTAACGGTGCAAACCGAAATCTCCCAGCAATGCCTTGTATTATAGAATAGAATAGAATAGAATAGAATAGAATAGAATAGAATAGAATAGAATAGAATAGAGCCGGAAGGGACCTTGGAGGCCTTCTAGTCCAGCCCCCTGCTCAAGCAGGAGAACCTATAGGGTCTCCTGCTTGAGCAGGGGGCTGGACTAGGAGACCTCCAAGGTCCCTTCCAGCTGTATTCTGATTCACTTCTGGATTATTAAAGCAGCCACCTCATTTACCAGGCTCAAAAGATGTTTCTGTCATATAAACTCGTCCCCGTGCATAGCTCAATGCATAGTACTCATCCCATCGGCGAAGTTAAGGCAAGTGGACTTCAACTCCCAGCGTTGCTGGCTGGGGAATTCTGGGAGTTGAAGTCCACTTGCCTTAACTTCGGGCCATTCTAGGAACGTCTACCCACCTATATCCCAGCTGGCTTCTGCCCGCCGAATGGTGGCAAAACTTGGCTTAGTGCTCTGCAGGGGAGGGTGAGGCCTCCATCCTCTTTGCCCTAGGTGGGTTTAAAAAACAACAACAATCCATCAATATCACACACTGTCTTAGAAATCAGGAGACGGGGAGTTCCAATCCTGCCTTAGGCTGGATGACTTTGGGCCAATCACCAGGAGATGGTGAGTTCTAGTCCCACCTTAGGCATGAAAGCCGGCTGGGTGACTTTGAACCAATCATCAGAAGATGGTGAGTTCTAGTCTCCCCTTAGGCATGAAAGCTGGCTGGGTGGGCCAATCACCAGGAGACTGGGAGTTCTAGTCCTGCCTTAGGCATGAAAGCCGGCTGGGTGACTTTGGGCCAATCATCAGGAGACTGGGAGTTCTAGTCCCGCCTTAAGCATGAAAGCCGGCTGGGTGACTTTGGGCCAATCACCAGGAGACTGGAAGTTCTAGTCCTGCCTTAGGCATGAAAGCCCGCTGGGTGACTTTGGGCCAATCACCAGGAGACTGAGAGTTCTAGTCCCGCCTTAGGCACGAAAGCCCGCTGGGTGACTTTGGCCCAATCACCAGGAGACTGGGAGTTCTAGGCATGAAAGCCAGCTAGGTGACTTTGGGCCAGTCCCTCTCTCTAAGCCCAACCCACCTCACAGGGTTATCGTTATGGGGAAAACGGGAGCAGGAAGGTGTACGAAGTAGTTTCACCACCTTGATTTACTTATAAAGTCATAAAGGCAAGATTTAAAAAAAAAAAATAATCTAATAAATAAATAAATAAATAAATAAATCCAATAGTACTTTTAGGAAGGAGGTCCTTTCGGATAGCCCTTCCTCTTTTGACCTGCGTGACTTTAAGCCGCAGACCCCTGGAAGTCACCCATGCTTCAGAAGAGCTTCCTTGGACCACATGGTGCTTCCAGAGTCATAGATGCGAGGAGAGGGGGAAACGAGCCAAGAAGGTTGGATAAATCTGCCCACCTGTGTCATCGGAGGATCGCCTTCTCTGCTGCTCCCGTAAACTTCCCGTCCTTTGTTCCATTTCAACGGTCTAACCAAGGAAGAAAGATGATGAACTGCACACCACGGACAAGAATAACAGAACCACAGAGCTGGGAGGGACCCTGGAGGTCTTCTAGTCCAACCCCCTGCTCAAGCAGGAGACCTTATGCCATTTCAGACCAATGGCTGTCCAGTCTCTTCTTAAAAAGGAGGAGGAGGAGGAGGAGGAGGATAACACCGTTGGTGTCAACATCCAGCTCGTGAATCCAAACCAAACTCCGGCTTCTTTCCGTTTCTGAAAATCTTCCTGTTTATTGAATACACTGCACGGCAATGTCGAAACGAAACTAACTCCGAGGTTCCCAGACACCAGTTCATAGAATTAAACAACAATTTCTCCTCTCACGTAGCCCATGTAAACCATTTCACTTTGTTACGGGAACCGTCTGCTTCCTCTCCACACCTGCTGCGGTGTCCTTGGAGAGGTTTCAGGCTCTCTCATGGGTCTTCAGCAGAATCATAGAGGTTTCGTTTCTCCATCTAACCCGGGGCTGTCAAACTCGCCGCGTCACGTGATGTGTCGCGATGTATCGTGACTTTTCTCCCCCTTGCTGGAGCTGGGGTGGGCGTGGCTTCCACGTGACACATCCGGCCCACGGGCCGGCAGTTTGATATCCCTGATGTAATCCATTCTAAAGCAACACACACACACACCCTGTGATGACCCGGGGCACAGCACAGAGGCAACGCAGTCAGCTGGCAATTCAAACTGCCCTTTAATTGCTCCAAATTTTCCCCAAACACTCCCACGTTTCTGGCAAGCCTCCAAACAAAGGAAGACACACACACACACACACACCTTCAGCCGCCTCTGGCTGCAAGCAGTTTCACATACAGTCTGATTAGGAGAGGAATTTACTCAAGGCCACGGAGATAACAAGGAATGATGCATACATCGTAAACCTAATGAGTCTGGGTGAATACACGCTTGCCTGAGCAGTTTCAGAAGGGAAGCCAAAATACAGTCCGAGATCTTTGAACATCCAAGCCATGTTGTCAGCCAGTCCAATGGTCAGAGTGTCCGGGTTTCCAAGCAGAAGTCACAGAACAAGAGATCAGCAACAACAACACATACACACACAACTCCATAGAATCAGCGTTTGTTCCCGACAAATGCCTCTCCCCACAGCGTCTCCTTAAATCTCAGTCTCCAGGTGTGCCTTGTGGAGAGGGGCGGGATGCTCTCCTCCCGAGTAGTTGAGCCTGCCTGCGTTGTTCCCTCCTCTCCACTCTCCGTGCTCTAGGATCAGGTGGGGGTGGCCCTTGCTCATCGCCTGAACTCTGCCTCTCCTGTTCCTCCTGTACCAATCCTGACGGGCCCTGGCCTGCCTCGGCCTGCTCTTCCCCACATTCCTCTGAAACCACAGACCCCTCCCGTTCCAGCTCATTTTCCTCCACAGATTCAGGCTCCGACGGAGGCATGACACCCCCTCTTACTCTAATGGCAAGTTTTATTCTTCACATGGGGTTTTTTCCCGTGATGGAGAATTACCTCTAGCTTAGCATCCAGACTCCACCCTTTCGCACGTTCCATTCCCGGCAGCGGCACTCCTTGGACGCGTGACGGCTGTAAGAACTCGGTCCTCCGTCCGTCCGTCGGTGCCCTCTCTGAATCAGGAGTGGAAATCTTGTTTCGGAAGGAAAGGGGATTTAAAAGGGGGGGTCCTTCGCATCCCGGCCCTTACCCCGGAAATAAATTTCTGTACCTGTTTGGAACGGCCTGGGAGGCCTTTGACCCTGCTTCCAGGCGCTATTGCGGTCACCATTCCCGGAAGCAGCATGGTTCCCCCCACAATGTCCTGGTCCAGTTTCCACTCTTTCTCGTGGGCGACGGAGTACATCAAGGGCTTCGGGTCCTCCCCTCCCAGGGGAGGCGGGGGAGGATTGGGGGGCAGATCGTCGGAGTCTCGCTCTCCCTTGATGCTGCGGTACCGGCGGAAATGGAAGAGGCCCTTTTTCCTCTTCCTTTGTAGAGGTGGGAGGGAATCAGACAGGCCTGGCCGTACTGCACAGCTGTCAGATATCCGAGGATAGCTGGGCGGGAGAGAAACGGCAGAACTAAGAGAGCAGAAAGTGATTTTGGAGAGAAATGTAAGATACACACATAGTCTTCAAATTATAACCACAACTCAGCCCAAAATTTCTATGGCTAAGTGGGACACTTCCCTCCCTCCTCTTCCTTCCTTCCTTCCTTCCTTCCTTCCTTCCTTCCTTCCTTCCTTCCTTCCTTCCTTCCTTCCTTCCTTCCTTCTCTCCCTCCTTCCCTTTATCCGTCCAATTTATTAGCCAACCATCTTACAACATTAAAAAAAATCAAATGATAGAAATAAAATACAGGTAACGACAACAACCCAAAATTCTCTTGTTAAGTGAGGCATTTGTGAAGTGAATTTTGTCCTGTTTTACAGCCTTTCCCACCCACCCCAGGACACGGTTGTTCAGTGAATCTGGCTTCCCCGTTGATTTTGCTTGGCAGAAGGTCGCCCAGAAAGGGATCATGTGACCCCCGGGACACTTCTCCCCTTGAGTGGTTTCCATCCGTTGCTTCTTGTCCTGCCTTCAGGCGCTTTGGAGAAGAGCTTGACTCCCTCTTCTTTGGGGCAACCCCTGAGATATTGGAACACTGCTATCATGTCCCCCCTCGTTCTTCTCTTCGTTAAACTAGACATACCCAATTCCTGCAATTGTTCTTTGTATGTTTCAGCCTCCAGTCCCCTGATCCTCTTTGTTGCTCTTCTCTGCACTCTTTCTAGAGTCTCAACATTTTTTTTTACATCGTGGTGACCAAAACTGGATGCCGTATTCCAAGTGTGGTCTTACCAAGGCCTTGTAAAGTGGTATTAACACTTCACGTGATCTTGATTCTACCTTGCTGTTAATGCAGCCTAGCACTGGGTTGGCTTTTTTGGCTGCTGTAGCAAACGGCTGGCTCCTATTTAAGGGATTGTCCACTAGGACTCCAAGATCCCTCTTCCAGTTGCTGCTATTGCATAAGGTACCCCCTATACCAGGAGTAGGCAACCTTGGCTCTTTTATGACTCGTGGACTTCAACTCCCAGAATTCCTGAGCCAGCATGGCTCAACTTGGAAACCTCTCCATTTCCCCTCAGCATGGCTGGCTCAGGAATTCTGGGAGTTGAAGTCCACCAGTCATAAAAAAGCCAAGGTTGCCTACCCCTGCCCTATACTATACCTGTACATTTGGTATTTCTTGCCTAATTGAATGACATCAACTGTACTTGGCTCACCTTATTGTGTTGCTCAGGACTCTCCGGTTGAAAAACTCCTCCAGACCCTCATCCAGTCTGGGCACCAACCCGTTCTCCTGTTCTCTGGATTCCAGGGAACGAAAAAGTCGGTTCTGGAAAAGAAGAAAAAAACACCTGGGCCTGTTAATTCTTCCCATAGATTAAGTGGGGCCTGGGAGAGGGAATTAAAAGAGAACCCATACATAAAAGAGGAGGAAGATTGGAAAGTAGTTGGATTGAGATCCAAAAGGTGCTTTTTTCACGAGGCCACTGGACTTCCTTGTTTTTCTTTGAAGACGTTTTGCTTCTCATCTCCGAAGCTTCTTCAGCTTTGACTGGATGGTGGGAATGAGAGGATTTATACTCCTTCCAGACAGCTGGTCATTTGCATCATTTTAGTGAGTCGTTGAGACCACTTGGAGGTTTACCCGTATGCTCAGGGTCACCTAAGCGGTGCAAATGGGTGTGCAGCCTTCTTGGGATTGCTGAGAGGACTGTGTGGTAGACTGGAGATAGATGGTGTTGTGTCCCTCCCCCTCTGTTGAGGGAGGGCTGTGCAATTTTGACCTAGATGGCCTCTTGGACCCCTCGTTCAAACCAGCGGTCCTCTCTGTCCAGAATGTGGACTTTGCTGTCTTCGAAAGAGCGGCCTTGGTCTTCTAAAGGCAGATGGACGGCTGAATCTTGTCCTGATGGGTTTGTTTTCCTGTGGTGTGCCCTCTGTTTGTGAAGTGGTTGTTTTAAGATAAGATAAGATAAGATAAGATGAGATGAGATGAGATGAGATGAGATGAGATGAGATGAGATGAGATGAGATGAGGCGAGGCGAGGCGAGGCGAGAAAAGAAGATAAGGTAAGGTAAGGTAAGGTAAGGTAAGGTAAGGTAAGATAAGGTAGGATAAGATAAGGTAAAGTAAGGTAAGGTAAGGTGAGGTGAGGTAAGGTAAGGTAAGAGAAGGCAAGGCAAAGCGAAGATAAGATAAGATAAGATAAGATAAGATAAGATAAGATAAGATAAGATAAGATATAAGATAAGATAAGATAAGATAAGATAAGATAAGATAAGATAAGATAAGATAAGATAAGATAAGATAAGATAAGATAGATAAGATAAGATGAGGTGAGGTGAGGTGAGGCGAGGCGAGGCGAGGCGAGGCGAGGCAAGAAGATAAGATAAAATAAGATAAGATAAAATAAGGTAAGGTAAGGTAAGGTAAGATAAGGTAAGAGGATAAGATAAGGTAAAGTAAGGTAAGGTGAGGTGAGGTGAGGTAAGGTAAGAGAAGGCAAGGCAAGGCAAGGCAAGGCAAGGTGAAGATAAGATAAGATAAGATAAGGTGAGGTGAGGTGAGGTGAGGCAAGAAGATAAGATAAGGTAAGGTAAGGTAAGGTGAGGTGAGGTGAGGTAAGAGAAGGCAAGGCAAGGCAAGGCAAGGCAAGGTGAAGATAAGATAAGATAAGATAAGGTGAGGTGAGGCAAGAAGATAAGATAAGGTAAGGTAAGGTAAGGTAAGGTAAGGTGAGGTGAGGTGAGGTAAGAGAAGGCAAGGCAAGGCAAGGCGAAGATAAGATAAGATAAGATAAGATAAGATAAGGTGAGGTGAGGTGAGGCGAGGCAAGAAGATAAGATAAGATAAGATAAGATAAGATAAGATAAGATAAGATAAGATAAGATAAGATGATAAGATAAGATAAGATAAGATGATGAGGTGAGGTGAGGTGAGGTGAGGTGAGGTAAGAGAAGGCAAGGCAAGGCAAGGCAAGGCGAAGATGATAAGGTAAGATAAGATAAGATAAGATAAGATAAGATAAGATAAGATAAGATAGATAAGATAAGATAAGATAAGATAAGATAAGATAAGATAAGATAAGATAAGATAAGATAAGATAAGATAAACTTTATTGTCCTTTTTTACTGCGGGCACGACACACATCAAAAATGAAATTTAGTTGCCTGCTCTCAAAGTGATCTGCACATGGGTCACTGCATTGTACTACATATACCACATTGCTCAGTTTGTGTCTGGGTGTTTTATCCTTGGGGGTGGACAAGCTTCTGCCTTAGTGTATTGGTGGGTTTGAAGTGTGCATGTGTGTTGTGTTGGCTGAAGATCCTCTTGAGCTTTTCCCATATTCCTACAACATATGGAATGACTACGTTGAGGGCTACGTTCTTTGGCTACAGGAAGCTTTCACACACTCCACAACCATTTGCACCACTCAGGGGATCCTTAGGACACAAACAAACCTCCAAGTGGCCTCAACGACTCTCTAAAAGGAGGCAAATGACCAGCTGTCCGCAAGGAGTATAAATCCTTCCATTCCCCACCATCCAGTAGAGCTGAAGAAGCTTCTGGGATGAGAAGTGAAATGTTTTCAACGAAAAAACAAAGTCCGATTGCCTTGTGAAAAAAAGCACCTTTGGACAACTGAAGACACAGATAAACCTCCAAATGGCCTCAATGACTCTCTAAAAGAATGCAAATGACCAGCTGTCTGCAAAGAGTATAAATCCTTCCATTTCCCCACCCTCCACTCAGAGTTGAAGAAGCTTCTTTTATGAGAAGTGAAACGTCTTCAAAGAAAAACAAGGAAGTCCAGGTGCCTCCTGAAAAAAAGCACCTTTGGGACTATTAATCCTTCACGTGGTCAGGCAGGAGAAGGAGGAAAGAGATACTTTGGTACTCACGCTGGAGCGGAAGCGGGTCGAACAAGGCGGCCGGGGTCTGCCGCACGTCCGGTGCTCAAGCCGAGTCCCGTCTGTGGGCAGATCACAAAACCCATCGAAGGAGGCGCTGTGCGAATAGGGATAGGGAGTGTTGCCCACGAGAGCGATCCACCCCAGAGGTGAGCTCATATTAGCAGTCGTGAGGTCAGTGTCCTGTTCCGATCCACCTGCAAGCGGAGAGAAGTCGTTAAGTCATCGCAGTCCTAAGTTGAGGCATCATGTGGCTGGACTCCATTTTACGACGGTCATTTCAGTGAATCCCATTGAGCGAATCCAGCATATCCAATGGGTAGTTTTGGCCGTTTTCAGCCAAAGAGAAAAAAATTGAGGGATTTGTGCTGAAAAGGGCTGTTTTAAGCTCAAAACCCTTTTTCGTTGCCCGGATACAGACAGTCCTTGACTTACGACCACCCCTGAGCAGAACATTTCTGTCACTAAGTGAAATATTTGTGAAGTGAGCTCGGCCCCCATTTTGCGACCTTTCTTGCCACCGTTGTGAAGGGAATCACGCTAGTTGTTAAATTAGTCAAACGATCGTGAAGTGAATTCCGGCTTCCCGGTTGACGTTGCTCGTCAGAAGGTTGCAAAAGGGGATCATGTGATGCCCCTGGGACGCTGCAACAGTCATAAATATGATGCCAAGTGTTGGAATTTTGATCACATGACTGTGGGCATACTACAACGGTTGTTAAGTGTGAAAAACAGTCACGTCACGTTTTTCAGTGCCGTTGTAACTTTGAACGATCACTAAACGAATTGTTTTAAGTCGCGGACTGCTTGTAATACAAGGATGGGACACCACTAGGAAATCCTAGTGAGGTAAATGAGACGGGGCCACAGTCTGGAGGAATCTTACCCTAACAAGAACAGGGGTGTGTTTGTTGAAATAATCAGGAACCGAGGTCCCTTTTAGGTGGTTAGTTTTAGCTAACTTTAGTTTCTTGGAAAAAGGAAAAAGAGACCACCAGAAACTCCTAAATTTCCCCTCAGAAATTACCGGAAACCAATTAGGATAACTCTGACCAAGATTAATTGCAATATTTTACAGCTTCTTTAAGGTAACCATCAATTTACGACCACAAAGGCGCCCACAATTTCAGCAGTTAAGTAAATCTCTGCAGTTGTTAAGTTAGTCAACACGGTGGTTAAGTGAATCCGGCTTCCCCCCACTGACTTGGCTTGTCAGAAGTTCATAAAAGGGGATCACAGGAGCCTAAAACCCTGCAACCGTCCTAAGTACATGCCAGTTGCCAAGCGTTTGAATTTTGATTAAGTGACCATGGGGATGTAAGTGTGGAAAGCGGTCCTAAGTCACTTTTTTCAGTGATGTTGAAACTTCGGTCGCTAAGCAAACAATTCTAAGTGGAGCCCAACTTCTCTGGATTAAAGAACAGTGGCTACGAAAGTCGTTGTTACACTCACTAATGAAGGCAGAAGCTGGCCTGATCCTGCGGCAGTTCTTCTGTCTTTTGATCGCCATGGTGTCCTGCAGGAGAGAACACAGAATAACAGTGCTGGAAGGGACCTGGGAGGTCTTCTAGTCCAACCCCCTGCTCAGGCAGAAGACCCTATACCATTTCAGACAAATGGCTGTCCAGTCTCTTCTTAAAAATCTCCAGTGTTGGAGCATTCACAACTTCTGGAGGCAGGTTGTTCCACTGGTTAATTGTTCTCACTGTCAGGAAGTTTCTCCTTAATTCCAGGTTGCTTCTCTCCTTGATTATTTTCCATCCGTTGCTTCTTGTCCTGCCTTCAAGTGCTTTGGAGAATAGATTGACTCCCTCTTCTTTGGGGCAGCCCCTGAGATATTGGAAGACTGCAATCATGTCTCCCCTCATCCTTCTCTTCATTAAACTAGACATCCCCAATTCCAGCAACCGTTCTTTGTATGTTTTAGCCTCCAGTCCCGTGATCATCTTTGTTGCTCTTCTCTGCATTGTTTCCAGAGTCTTAACATCTTTTTTGTATTGTGGTGACCAAAACTGGATGCCGTATTCCAAATGTGGCCTTACCACAAGGCTTTATAAAGCAGTATTAACACTTCATGTGATCCTGATTCTATCCTTCTATTAATGCAGCCTAAGATTGTGTTGGCTGTTTTTGCTGCCACCGCACACAGCTGGTTTGTATTGAAGCGGTTGTCCATTTAAATAGGAGCCCACCCAGAGCCAACGAGAGAAACATGTCGGTCACGCTTCAACTTAACGCTTAACCAGTGGAACAGCAAGCCACCTGGAATTAAGGAGAAACTTCCTGACACCGAGGACAATTAACCAGTAGAACAGCTCACCACCAGAAATCGAGGGCGCTCCATCACTGGAGATTTTTAAGAAGAGACTGGACAGTCGCTTGTCTGAACTGGTATAGGTTTTCCTGCTCGAACAGGGGGCTGGACTAGAAGACCTCCAAGGTCCCTTCCAGCTCTATTCTATTTTAAAGTCTGCACAAGGGCAGGACTTGCAAAAACCGGGGATCCCGCCTGAGTTAAGTCGGAACCACTTACGATGTTGGAATCCAGCTCGTGGTCGGTGAACTCTTTCGGTCCCTGGAGTTGGGGTTTCCCCGGATGTTCGGGAAGGATCACGCTATCCTGACCGTCCGAAAGTCGGTGGAGATGGGTGATGTGCTGAGCCTGGGGTTGGAAGGAGGAAAGAAGGAAGATGGAGGCTATCAGCTTGGGATCACCCTGATAACAGGTCTGCAGTACCAGTGCTAAACACAAGGGGGTGGTTTAAATATGTACCGTAGTGTCCAAAATTGTGGAAAACTTTTGGGAAAAGTGTTAATAGAAATGCCACCTTTGGTTAAGTTTCCACCCGTTTTTCTTCTCATTTCTTTATAACTGTAGTCTTGTTCACTTAATAATACTATTTTACATCGCTTTCTGGGTGACCAGTCAACTCTTTGCACCGTTACTTTAATTTTATTATGTTTTACAAGCTCACTAAATGAAAGAACACAAAAAAAACCAACCAACTCGACAGCGATCCCATAACACACTGACAAATGTCCTCCTCTCAGCTTAAATACAGGACATCAATAACTGGATCCTACTGTGATCTGACCGGCTCATGGCCAAAACAAGACGACACCTGATTGGTTCTCTAAACACTCGTGCTCATTGGCTACCATCAGATGAAGGGAAGCTACCTGAGATCAACCTAAGCAAGTTGTGCTTCTTTTTTCTGGTTATTTGGCTATAACTTTTCATAGAATACAGTACAGATAATTGAACAGACTTGGTTGCATTACGTTCTTGATTAAATTATCTTTCCATTGATATGTAATTTTATGGTACTACTAAAACAAAGGGGTGTTATTAGCCATCCAACCTCAAAAATGCACTTTTCCCAAAAGGTTTCCACAATTTTGGCCACTACTGTATATATAAAGTGCATGGATGCCACTTCCGGAAGTCTGTTCTAGACCTCAGAGACCCAGGCCTGCATCCACGCAGAGAACCAGTTGTTTAGATATTTGAATCCCACCAGTGTGTGTGTGTGTGTGTGTGTGTACACTACATGTATGTATGTATGTATGTATGTACTGGTATGTATGTATGTATGTATGTATGTATGTATGTATGTATGTATGTAGTCCTCGGCTTACAACAGTTTGTTTAGTGACCGTTTGAAATTACAACGGCGCTGAAAAAAGTGACTTATGACCGTTTTCCCACCCTTACGACTGTAGCCACGTCCTCATGGTCAGATGATCAAAATTCGGACACTTGGCATCTGGCTCATATTTACGACGGTCGCAGCATCCCCGGGGTCATGTGATCCCCTTTTGCGACCTTCTGACACGCCAAGTCTATGAGGAACCATGCTATTAACTTAAAAACTGCAGGGATTCGCTGTGGCAAGAACGGTCATAAATCGGGGCCACGCTCACTTGACAAAAGTCTCGCTAAGCAGGAGAAACGTTCTGCTCCGCTGCGGTCATAAGCCGAGGACTACCTGTGTCCAGGGGTTCTGCTGCCAATACCGGGACTTCTTCTCATGTCTCCCATCCAGTTACCAACCAGGTCCAACCCTGCTTAGCTTCCCGACTCCAAACCAAGATCAACGGGGGGATTCTGAAATGCTGAGGCACCAGGCCCCAAATGGGAATTGAAGTAATGACACGGAAGTGAGGGATATGGCTCAGATCATCCTCACCAGGTTCTTGTGAGCGTAGTACAACTCCTCCAGAAGTTCCTCCACAATGGTGTTGGTGAGATACGTCACGACGGAGAGCTTCACTTCACTAGGGAAGAATCCAGGCGGAAGAACATCAGAGGGTGAATAACAAAACAACACAATCCACAGAGCTGGAAGGGACCCTGGAGGTCTTCTAGTCCAGCCCCCTGCTCAAGCAGGAGACCCTATACCAGGGGTAGGCAACCTTGGCTCTTTTACGACTCGTGGACTTCAACTCCCAGAATTCCTGAGCCAGCATGAGGGAAACTTTGGCCCCCTCATGACTCGTGGACTTCAACTCCCAGAATTCCTCAGCCAGCATGAGGGAAACTTTGGCCCCCTCATGACTCGTGGACTTCAACTCCCAGAATTCCTGAGCCAGCATGGCTCAGCATGGAAACCTCTCCCTTTCCCCTCAGCATGGCTGGCTCAGGAATTCTGGGAGTTGAAGTCCACGAGTCATAAAAGAGCCAAGGTTGCCTACCCCTGCCTTATACCTTTTCTGACAAATGGCTGCCCAATCTCTTCTTAAAAACCTCCAATGTTGGAGCACCCACAGCTTCTAGGGGCAGGTGGTTCCACTGGTTAATTGTTCTCACTGTCAGGAAATTTCTCCTTAGTTCTAGGTTGCTTCTCTCCTTGATCAATTTCCATCCATATTATTTCTTGTCTTGCCTTCTGGTGCTTTGGAGAATAGGTTGGCCCTTCCTCTTCTTGTGACAGCCCCCTCAAATATTGGAAGACGCGATCATGCCTCCCTTAGACCTCCTTGAAATACCCTGCTTGTTTTCTGATGCTCAAGGTGACACGCTCACATGGTTATTACCTTGATCTGGAACCCGTCTCCGCCACTGATATAGTAGTCGTAGCAACTACTTATATACTGCTTCCGAGTGCTTTATAGCCCTCTCTGAGCAGGTTAGAGTCAGCCTATTGACCCCCCCAACAATCTGGATCCTCGTTTTACCGACCTCGGAAGGATGGAAAGCTGAGTCAACTGTCATGTGTCTGATTAACGAAACACTTAAAAGGACTTTCAGGCATATTTTTTCCTAAAAGCATTTATTAAGGTTACAGAGACGTCAGTACAACATGGTGGAAATGCTTAGGTCTGGCTTCTCTTCCGTTACGCATATACATTCCAAGCATTTCCCACTCCCTTATTGTAGGGTCATGGTTCACATCTTCCAATCAACTTGGAAGATGTGATTTACTTCCGGTTTCTTTCTCCCGGGCTATCCTTATGCTCCTCCCTCTTTCCCAGTTGCTGGTTTAACTATATAAATACCANAGGAAGGAAGGAAGGAAGGAAGGAAGGAAGGAAGGAAGGAAGGAAGGCCACACTTGGAATACGGCATCCACTTTTGGTCACCATGATGTAAAAAAGATGCTGAGACTCTAGAAAGAGTGCAGAGAAGAGCAACAAAGAGGATCAGGGGACTGGAGGCTGAAACATACAAGGAATGGTTGCTGGAATTGGGTATGTCTAGTTTAACGAAGAGAAGGAGGAGGGGGGACATGATAGCAGTGTTCCAGTATCTCAGGGGCTGCCCCAAAGAAGAGGGAGTCAAGCTATTCTCCAAAGCGCCTGAAGGCAGGACAAGAAGCAACGGATGGAAACTAATCGGGGAGAGAAGCAACCTAGAACTAAGGAGAAACTTTCTGACGGTTAGAACAATTAACCAGTGGAACAACCTGCCTCCAGAAGCTGTGAATGCTCCACAGCTGTTGCCCCCCTCCCCGCCCCCAACAATCTGGGTCCTCATTTTACTGATCTTGGAAGGATGGAAGGCCGAGTCAACCTTGAGCCGATGAGAATTGAGCTCCTGACAGTCGGCAGAATCAGCCTGCAATTCTGCATTCTAACCACAGTGACACCACGGCTCTTATAAGCTCTCCCTACCCCCCCCCCCTTTTTTTTTTAATCTACACCCCAATTCTTACTTGAGCTTGTTCTGGATGTCCTGGCCAGCCTGTTCCAGCAAAGCCCCTCGGATAAAGTTTCGGGGCAGGCTGATATGCTCCGAAACAGCTGCCAACATCTTGTGATGTTCTTCAGCGGCCTGGACGGCATGTGGACACAACTCCTGCGTTAGATCAACCATAGATTCCAAGATCATCTGGCAGAAAGAGAAACCACGAATCAGGGTTGTCGGAAGAGGGCGAGCAAGGAAATCGAGAGGGTCATCTTGAGTTCTTCACACCCACCAAAGACGCTCTTGATTTGGACACTCAAATTCCCAAGACCTAACAGCCTAGGATTTCCCATCAGGAGGACCTGTCACCATAAATAGCATGAATGTGTGAGAGGTGATTGTGGTGTCTTCTTCACCTGCAGTTCCTTGTCGACGGCTTTGGCCACTTCGTTGGCCATGGACTCCAGGCGGTGCCGCACGGGCCCATCAGTGGCCAAGAGGTGCCCAAGTTCGTACAGGCTGGGAAAGAGCTGTAGGAAAGAGATGAGAAACAATGATTAAGAGTAGAGGTCCTCAAACTTAGCATCTTTAAGAAGGGTAGACCTCAACTTCAAGAAGTCCCCAGCCATCTCTGTTGGCTGGGGAATTCTGGGAGTTGAAGTCCACCCGTCTTAAGTTGAAGTCTATGCTTCTGAAACTTGGTCCATCCTTCTGAAACTTGGTCCACCCTTCTGAAACTTGAAGTCCATCTCCTTAAACTTGGTCCATCCTTCTTAAACTTGGTCCATCCTTCTGAAACCTGGTCCATCCTTCTGAAACTTGGTCCATCCTTCTTAAACTTAAACTTGAAGTTTAAACTTCTGAAATTTGGCCTATTTTTGTTAACAATGAAGTCCACCCTTAAACTTCGTCCACCCTTCTTAAACGTGAAGTCCACTCTTCCTAAATTTGAACTCCACCCTTCTTAAACTTGATCCACTCTTCTTAAACCTGAACTCCATCTTTCTTAAAATTGAAATCTATCCTTCTTAAACTTGAAGTCCACTCTTCTTAAACTTGACGTCTACCCTTCTAAAACTTGGTCCACCTTTCTTAAAACTGAACATCTTTCTTAAACTTGAAGAGTTTCCTTCTTAAACTTGGTCCACCCTTCTTAAAATTGAACTCCACCTTTCTTAAAATTGAAGTCTACCCTTCTTAAACTTGCCCCACCCTTCTTAAAATTGAACTCCACCTTTCTTAAAATTGAAGTCTACCCTTCTTAAACTTGGACCACCCTTCTTAAAATTGAACTCCACCTTTCTTAAAATTGAAGTCTACCCTTCCTAAAGTTGTTGAGGTTGAGAAACACTGCTTAAGAGGAACAAGGTTTCAGAGATGATTCGGCTATTTTTCCTTGATGACGACAATAACGTTGGAAGACCTAAAAAGGCCAGGTAGGTTGAGGAAGGTCTACCTCTACAGTTGGTGAGAGTCAACACCAACTGAATGGTATTTAATCGGCCAATCAATCCACCAACCAAACAATTCCCCCCTCCCCTATTCGTGGGATCTGAGAATGGGTGACCCTATGAATTCTGGGAGTTGAAGTCCACCACGTCTGAAGTCACCAGATTATAGAATAAGAGTTGGAAGGGACTTTGGAGGTCTTCTAGTCCAACCCCCTGCTCAAGCTGGAGACCCTATGTTATTTCAGACCAACGCTATCCAATCTCTTCTTAAAATCGGTCGTTAAGTACGAGGAATGGTTTGAAGTTACTTTTTTTCAGTGCTGTTGTAAATTCGTTGTAAACGAATGGTTGCAAATCAAGAACTATCTGCTTAAGGAAAACGGTTTATCTTACCGCTCTGGAATTCTTGGCTTCTTTCATCAACTTCCGGGCATAAAGGACTTCCTCCTGGACAGAATCCTGGACGGAGCACGTTCGCAGGACCCGTAATTCCTCCTGAACCCGCACACAAAGCCGGCTCATCATCTAGCGATGGACAGGATGGGAGAATGTTAAATCTCACCACCCTGGACCTGAAAATCCTCTGATGGGTCTCTCCCCATGAATACCATCAGGACATCTCGGAGTCTTTCGGGCCACCCCGAGCCCCACCCGCTCTTGCGTCCCCCTGCAAAGGCCCCGTGACGTTAAGGATGGGCGGGAGAAGGAGGTCCAGGGAGATGGGAACGTTTACTTGCTCGGCGCTATGGGTGACGATTCCTTGATGGAGACGGAAAGCTTGGTCCTGAGAGATCTTTGAAGAGTGGTTGTTTCGCAGCAGACACCACTGGATCTGAGAAGGGAGGAGAAGGTAGAATAGAATAGAATAGAATAGAATAGAATAGAATAGAATAGAATAGAATAGAATAGAATAGAATAGAAATTAGAACAGAACAGAATAATAATGGACAGAATAAAATAGAATACAGAGTAGAGTAGAGTAGAGTAGAGTAGAGAGTAGAGTAGAGTAGAGTAGAGTGGAATAATAATGGATAGGATAGGACAGAACAGAACAGAACAGAGTAGAGTAGAGTAATAATGGATCGAATAAAATAGAATACAGAGTAAAGTAGAGTAGAATAATAATGAATAGAACAGAATTACAGAATACAATAGAATTACAGAATACCGAATAGAATTACAGAATAGAATTACAGAATAGAATTACAGAATAGAATTACAGAATAGAATAGAATAGAATTACAGAATAGAATAGAATAGAAATAAGAATGGAATAAGAATAGAATAGAATAGAATAGAAATTAGAACAGAACAGAACAGAATAATAATGGACAGAATAAAATAGAATACAGAGTAGAGTAGAGTAGAGTAGAGTAGAGTAGAGTAGAGTAGAGTAGAGTAGAGTAGAGTAGAGTAGAGTAGAGTAGAGTAGAGTAATAATGGATACAATAAAATAGAATACAGAATAGAGTAGAATAATAATGAATAGAACAGAATTACAGAATACCGAATAGAATTACAGAATACCGAATAGAATTACAGAATAGAATTACAGAATAGAATAGAATAGAATTACAGAATAGAATAGAATTACAGAATAGAATAGAATAGAACAGAATAGAATAGAATAGGAGTTGGAAGGGACCATGGAGGTCATCTAGTCCAACCCCCTGCTCAGGCAGGAAACCCTATATACCATTCCAGAGAAATGGCTGTCCAGTCTCTTCTTAAAAATCTCCAGTGTTGGAGCATTCACAACTTCTGGAGGCAGGTTGTTCCACTGGTTAATTATTTAATAATGCCAGATCGCTGGCCGTGGGCTCACCTTTTGCCAGATCTCGTCCGTCCTGTCGGGGGCATTGCGGTAGGCCGTGGTGATGTCACTCATGGGCAAAGCCATAAACTTGAGTGTGTAGTTGCTGAAAAAGAACACAATCCGAAAAATCTGTCCCAAAGATGGAGGTTTTTAAGAAAAGATTGGACAGCCATCTATCTGACATGATATATAGGGTCTCCTGCTTGAACGAGGGGTTGGGCTAGAAGACCGCCAAGGTCCCTTCCAGCTCTATTCTGATCGATTGATTCTCTCTCCAGGTGGACCTTCCTGCTCACTCACTTCTCCAAGGCCCGGGCGATGTCCTGGAAGCCTTGGGCGGTGGTCCCGTTCCTGTCCCAAGAAATGCTCCTACAAAGGAGAAAGACAGTCTGGTTTAGTGGTGACCCTCTGAGAGCTGAATGCAACGAAATTTCATTTTAATGTATGCTGATTGGTGTTCATTCAAAGTGACAATAAAGTTATTCTGTTCTGTTCTGTTCTATATTTTATTATTCTGTTCTGTTCTATTCCACTCTATTCTGTATTTTATTATTCTATTCTATTCCTTATTTCTATTCTATTCTATTCCTTATTTCTATTCCATTCTATTCTTATTTCTAATTCTGTTCTATTCTTATTTCTTATTTCTATTCTATTCTATTCTATTCTTATTTTTAATTCTGTTCTGTTCTGTTCTATTCTATTCCTTATCTCTATTCTATTCCTTATTTCTATTCTATTCTTATTTCTAATTTCTTATTCTATTCTATTCTATTCTATTCCATTCCATTCCATTCTATTATTTCTAATTCTGTTCTGTTCTATTCTGTTCTGTTCTATTCTATTCTATTCTATTCCTTATCTCTATTCTATTCCTTATTTCTATTCTATTCTTATTTCTAATTTCTTATTCTATTCTATTCTATTCTATTCCATTCCATTCCATTCTATTATTTCTAATTCTGTTCTGTTCTATTCTGTTCTGTTCTATTCTATTCTATTCTATTCCTTATCTCTATTCTATTCCTTATCTCTATTCTATTCCTTATTTCTATTCTTATTTCCTATTCTTATTTCTTATTCTATTCTATTCTATTCTATTCTATTCTATTCTATTCTATTCCATTCCATTCCATTCCATTCCATGCCTCAGTTGTGTCCTCTCGTCGCCAGCCTCCATCTTTGGGGCTTCTGCCCACGGGCATTGACCTAACTCTCGAAGTTCTGCAGGTCTTCCGAACCTACCTGAGCGTGCTGTTGATCTGCAGAGCTTTGGACAACATCTTGGCCCCGAGATCTTCCATGCTGTTTCCACTCAGGTCCACTTTGGTTAAGCAGGTGTTGCTCCCCAGAGCGTTGATCAGGATGCTGCAGCGGCTTTTCAGCCGGGAATCGGCCACCGAGAAAGACTGTAAGGACTTTTGGGGGGGAGAGGAGGAGGAGAGAAGGGGGGAGGCTGAGCAGCCAATTTGAATCCCCTAAAAAACAACAACCAGATTCTACCCCTTCCCTTCACTCCAGCAACAACCATCACTAGAACCACCTTCAATTGTTTGCTCGGAACAATTCAAAAGCCTTGTAAGTGCCGTATTTCCCCGAAAATAAGACCCAACTGTAAAATAAGCCCTAGCATGATATAATAATAATAATAATAATAATAATAATAATAATAATAATAATAATAATAATAATAATAATAATAATGGTAATGGCTAAGAGCAGGAAAATTGAAGAAAGAGACCGAGGGACTAATTCTGGCTGCACAAGACCAAGCCTTAAGGACAAATGCATATAAAGTCAAAATTGAGAAGACGGCAACAGACAGTAAGTGCCGCCTATGCAAAGAAGCTGAAGAAACAGTGGACCACCTGGTAAGCCGCTGCAAGAAGATCGCACAGACTGACTACAAGCAACGGCGTGACAAAGTAGCAACAACGGTGGATTGGAAGATCTGCAAGAAATATCATTTGCCTGCAAGCCAGAACTGGTGGGATCATAAAATAGAGAAAGTCATAGAAAATGATAAAATTAAACTGCTCTGGGACTTCAGAATTCAAACAGACAAGCCCCTGCCACATAACACCCCGGACTTAACAATTGTCGATAAGAAAGACAAAAAAAGTCTGGATAGTGGACGTGGCAGTGCCTGGAGACAGCAGAATAGACGAGAAAGAACTGGAGAAGATCACAAAATACAAAGACCTACAAATAGAAATAGAAAGACTGTGGCAAAAGCAAGCAAGGGTAGTACCAATAGTAATAGGCGCCTTGGGTGCAATCCCAAAACAACTGGAGCACCACTTGAACACCATTGGCATTGACAAATTCGCCCTTAGTCAATTGCAAAAGGCGGCCTTGCTAGGAACTGCTTCCATCCTGCGACAATATCTGTAATACCATCAAACATCCATATCTGCCTATCCCAGGTCCTGGGTAAGGACTCGATGGGTAGACAAAATGCCAAATCCAGTCTGAACATCTGGCTGACTGTGCGATGATCCATAATAATAAAAAGTTGGAAGGGACCTTGGAGGTCATCTAGTCCAACCCCCTGCTCAGGCAGGAAAGCCTATACCATTTCGGACAAATGGCTGTCCAGTCTCTTCTTAAAAACTTCCAGCGTTGGAGCATTCACAGCTTCTGGAGGCAGGTTGTTCCACTGGTTAATTTTTCCAGGATGCTCGTAATGTCCGCCCCACCCCCAAAATAAGCCCCAGTTAAGTTCGTCAGCCAGACGGATACATCGCAACGCATGACGGACGTATTGAATGATAAAATGCTAATATTCATATCTAATTAAATATAAGTAAATAATATTATTGACGTTACTTCTTTGGATAAATGTAGATTGTTGCACGTGGGGGAAAAAAATAAGGCATCACTTGAAAATAAGCCCTAATGGGTCTTTTGGCGCAAAAATTAATACATAAGACCCGGTTTTATTTTTGGGAAAATAACGATAATAGTAATAATTGATAATTCTACAGAAATACGCTTTGTACAGCCAAGAACTTACGCAGTCTTCTTCTTGGATAAACTGCACTATCTTCTGGAGAATTTCTTCCAGAGTCCTGGCATAAAAAGATTTTAAAAATGCACTTATCAACATTACATTGTCCTCAATATCCCCGTCCTCTTCCTCCTCATGTTTGGAGCTGGGAACGAATTGCGCTCGTTACAAGGCAGTCCTCCACTTACGTTCTGTAACCATGGGAGATGCTGCAATGGTTGTTAAGTGTGAAAATGGTCATAAGTTACTTTTTCAGTGCCGTTGTAACTTTGAACAGTCACCAAACAAATTGTTTTAAGTTGAGGACTGCTTGTAATACGAGGATGGGACACCACTAGGAAATCCTAGTGAGGTAAACGAGACAGGGACTCACAGTCTGGAGGAATCTTACCCTAAAAAGAACAGGGGTTTGTTTGTTGAAATCATCAGGAACTGAGGTCCCTTTTAGGTGGTTAGTTTTAGCTATTTTTAGTTCCTTGGAAAAAGGAAAAAGAGACCACCAGAAACCCCTAAATTTTCCCTCAGAAATTACTGGAAGGGAACGTGAATGGCCAAAGATGAAAGAGCATTTAACCTCCTTCCCTTTAGATCAGTGTTCTTCAACCTCAACAACTTTAAGATGTGTGGACTTCAGCTCCCAGAATTCCCAACTTTGCTGGCTGGGGAATTCTGGGAGTTGAAGTCCAGGCGTCTTATAAAGTTGCTGAGGTTGTGAAACACTGCTTTAATGGCTGGTTTGTTACAAATTAGATCAGGGGTCTTCAAACTTGGCCCTTTTAGGACTTGTGGATTTCAACTCCCAGAATTCCTCAGCCAGGTACGCTGGCTGAGGAATTCAGGGAGTTGAAGTCCACAAGTCCTAAAAGGCCCAAGTTTGAAGACCCCCTGAATTAGATCATGGCCCAGCTCAAAAAGCCTTAGCATCACTGGGCGCAGAAAAATGGTCCCTGTTCCACGCAAACGCTCACCGGGATTTGACGTTGAAATTCTTTCCAAGCCAGAGATGTTTCAAAGATTTGTTCTTACTCAGCGCCGGGAGCAAGGTGATTAAATCCGTGTCGAAGCCTGAGGGAACGAGAAAATAGCAAGCCGATCACGTCGGGAAGAACACGGTTTATTTCCTTGCAGCTTCTTTTTGTTATGTGATTGTTGCCTATGCAAATAAAGGTAATAATAATAATAACAACAACAACAACAACAATAATAATAATGTTGGAAGGACCTTGGAGGTCATCTAGTCCAACCCCCTGCTCAGGCAGGAAACCCTATACCATTTCAGAGAAATAGCTGTCCAGTCTCTTCTTTAAAACTTCCAGTGTTCACCGCTTCTGGAGGCAGGTTGTTCCACTGGTTAATTGTTCTAACTGTCAGGAAGTTTCTCCTTAGTTCTAGGTTGCTTCTCTCCTTGATTAGTTTCCACCCGTTGCTTCTTGTCCTGCCTTCAGGCACCTTGGAGAATAGCTTGACTCCCTTTTCTTTGGGGCAGCCCCTGAGATACTGGAACACTGTTTAGTTTAGTTTTAGTTTAGTTTTATTAAATTTATACCCCGCCCTTCTCCCGGAGGACTCAGGGCGGCTTACAGCCAGCTTAAAAACAATAATACAATATAATACAAAATTTCCCCCCTCGTCCTTCTCTTCATTAAACTAGATGGATTCACTTAACGACCGCAGGACTCACTTAATGGCAGTGACTCGAAAGGGCGTAAAACGGGGCAAAAACTCACTTAACAACCGCCTCGCTTAGCGGCAGAAATTTCGGGCTCCGTCGTGGTCGTAAGTCAAGGACTTACCGGTAAATGAACTTTCCGATTCCGAATTTGGTCGTAAGTCGAGGACTCCCTATAATCTCCCTGCATGTTGTAACTAGACGGTTGGACACTGGACGCCGCCGTAATTCTCTGATTCTACCCTTCCTTCCTCAGAACTTACGTCCGAAGCGAATTTCCGACTCACCGTTATCCGAAATATTGAGACCGCTCAAGGCGCTGATCCCGGGCATTTGTTCTTGAAGCACTTGAGCTCCCGGAGAACGTAGCTAGGATAGGAGGACAAAAATAAAAGAGGATCGATTTATTTACCGTACGGCACCTTCACATCCTATTTCAGTAAAAAAAAAGGAACACGGGGTTAAAGGACCAGACGCAGATGGAATATAAAACCGGAAACCTTAACAGGAAGTTTACAAACCGATATCAGTTTTTGCTGTGGTTGTTAAACAAATCAAGCTGGCCAGAGTCACTTTGGGTCAGGAAATGAGTGGCATATAAACTTCCTTCTTTCCTTTCCTCATTCCTTCCTTCCTTCCTCCCTCCCTCCCTTCCTTTTTTCCTCCTTCCCTCCCTCCCTTCCTTCCTCCCTTCTCTCCCTCCCTCACTTCCTTCTTTCCTTCTCTCCCTCCCTCCCTCTCCCCCTTCCTTCCTCCCTCCCTTCACTCCCTCCCTCCCCCTTTCCCTTCCTTCTTCCTTTGTTCCTTCTTTCCTTCTTTCCTTCCTTCTCTCCCTCCCTCCCTTCTTCTTTCCTTTCTTCCTTCTCTCCCTCCCTCCCTGCCTCCCCCCTTCTCTCCCTTTATCTGTCCAATTGATTGGCCACCCATCTTACAATATTAAAAAAAAAAACAAATGATAGAAATGAAATAAGGTAGGTCCTCGACTTACGACCACAACTGAGCCCCAAATTTCTGTCGCTAAGCGAGACATTTGCTAAGTGAATTTTGCCCCATTTTACGACCTTTCTTGCCTCCAAACTGAGTCCCTGCAGTTGTTAAATTAGTAACACCGTTGTTAAGTGAAACAATGACACTTTTTTAAGTGTGGAAAAACTGGTCACAGGTCACTTTTTTCAATGCCGTTGTAACTTCGAAGGTCACTGAACAAACCGTTGTAAGTCAAGGACTTTACCTGTACTACAATTCATAAATAAATCACGGCGGTCATTAAGTGAGACATCATGTGACCGCAACTTGGGACCTTCCCTGACTGCTTTCCCGTAGTCATTACCTGTGGGAAGCCGGTGGGGAAACTCACAAAGGGGAATGACACAACTTAGGGAGGCTGCAACTATCACACGTGTGACGCGGTCGCCACCTGCATACACGCGACGGCGTTGAAGCGCAAGGATCAGCGGTCAGTTGCTTCCCTCAGCGCCAAACGGCTGCTAAACGAGTGGCCGCATCTTGAGGACTAGCAGCATATGCAGACCAATTATATTTGCCCAAAGGAGAGCGGCGAAGGGGCGAAATCGTTTATTTGAGCGTGGAAGCGCTCAGGGGCTGATCGTGGGACAGATGTGCAAAAAAAAAAAAACGGTTTACACGCTGGATAATTCCTCACACATCTTAAATTTTACCTCACATCCGCTCAGATCCAGGTGCAGCTCGCTGAGGTGGGTGTTGGCGGACAAACCTTGCATGAGAGACCTGTGGGAAGGGAGCAAACTCGGATGATTGTGGTTTTCAAGGTTTTTGCCATGTACCTTCCCTCTTGAGGCTTCGAAAAGGGAAGGACTGAGGCAACGGGGGGGGGGGCTACCAAACCTCCAGATATTTATAAATGGGGTGAGCTTAAAAAGCGACAACACAAACTAACGTACGGTGTCAGGTACAGGGTGAAGTTGTTACTCCATGAGTGCCTGCTCTTATTACATATATTTTTTTAAAAGCCTCTGTTTTCCCCAACAAACACAGGCAACACATGCACACAGAA
>NW_015387673.1:262667-268209 GCF_001527695.2 Protobothrops mucrosquamatus
GGGCCAATCACCAGGAGATGGTGAGTTCTAGTCCTGCCTTAGGCATGAAAGCTAGCTGGATGACTTTGGGCCAATCACTAGGAGACGGCGAGTTCTAGTCCTGCCTTAGGCATGAAAGCCAGCAGGGTGACTTTGGGCCAATCACCAGGTGACGGCGAGTTCTAGTCCCGCCTTAGGCATGAAAGCCAGCTGGGTGACTTTGGGCCAATCACTAGGAGACGGTGAGTTCTAGTCCTGCCTTAGCCATGAAATCCGGCTGAGTGACTCTGGGCCAATTACCAGGAGAAGGTGAGTTCTAGTCCTGCCTTAGGCATAAAAGCCGGCTGAGTGACTTTGGGCCCATCACCAGGAAACAGTGAGTTATAGTCCCACTTTAGGCCTGAAACGTTGGTTGACTCTCAGCCCAACCCACCTCGCAGGGTTGTTAGCTCCTTTTTGTGACTCGACACCCCAATGATATTGCACGTTAGACAACCACACACACCGGTTTTCTTCCAGGCGGCGCCCCACGTGGGTCCGCGGCCGTGTTTGACACTCACCGCAAGGCTTCTACTGGGACCCTGATGCCGGACAGATTCACACAATTGAGTGAATAGGCACTGCAGAAAAACTGCTTCAGAGAGGGCGGGAATTCTTTTCCCTTCCTGGGGGAAAGAGGATTCCTTTTATTTGGGGGGGCAAAAACAGACACCCCCCACTCTCCCCTTGCAAAATATTGAAGAAAAAACCAATATTATCCTTACCGGTGGGAAAAGGTGTTTCGTGAAAGATTGAGGTAGCAGAGACGAGGGCAGCAGCCGTGCAGCAACGCACTAAAAAGCTACACAAACAGAGAAAACCCACACCGCGAGGTGAACCGTGGTCCTGCTGAACGAATCGCAGGCTGCCATCCGCCCCGTTAAGTACTCCGTAGCCAATCTGTCCCCCTAGGTGTTGTCTGAAATTCTATCCCAAACGTGCCTTTTTTCTGGAGGCAACTGGACTGTCTAGTTTTTCTTTGAAGACATTTTGCTTCTCACCCCAGAAGCTTCTTCAGGTCTGACTGAATGGTGGGGAATACTCCTTGCAGACAGCTGGTCATTTGCATTTTTAGGGAGCCGTTGAGGCCACTTGGAGGTTTATCTGTGTCCTCAGGGTCACCTGAGCAGTGCAAATGGGTGTGGAGCCATCTTGGCTGCAGGATGTTTTCCGACCTGTGTCCCTTCCCTGTTGAAAACAGGCTCAGGTAAAGATCCCGAGGACACAGACAAACCTCCAGGTGGCCTCAACAGCTCTCCAAAAGAATGCAAATGACCAAATGACTGCAAAAGAGTATAAATCCTTCCATTTCCCCACTCATTCAGTCAGAACTGAAGAAGCTTCTGGGATGAGAAGCGAAACGTCTTCAGAGAAAAATAAGAAAGTCCAGTTGCCTCTTGAAAAAAAGTACCTTTGAAACAACTGAGGACTCAGATAAACCTCCAAGTGGCCTCAACGACTCTCTAAAAGAAGGCAAATGACCAGCTGTCTGCAAGGAGTATATAAATCCTTCCATTCCCCCACCATCCGTTAGAGCTGAAGAAGCTTCTTGGGTGAGAAGCAAAATGTCTTCAGAGAAAAAGAAGAAAGTCCAGCTGCCTCTTAAAAAAGCAACTTTGGGACAACTGAGGACTCAGATAAACCTCCAAGTGGCCTCAACGACCCTCTAAAAGAGGGCAAATGACCATTTTTTCTGCAAGCAGTATAAATCCTTCCGTTCCCAATTCTTCAGTCAGAACCTGAGTAAGCTACTGGGATGAGAAGCGAAACGTCTTCAAAGAAAAACAAGAAAGTCCAATTGTCTGATGAAAAAAGCACCTTTGAAACAACTGAGGACTCAGATAAACCTCCAAGTGGCCTCAACGACCCTCTAAAAGGAGGCAAATGACCAGTTTTTCTGCAAGCAGTATAAATCCTTCTGTTCCCGATCATTCAGTCAGAACCTGAGGAAGCTTCTGGGATGAGAAGCGAAACGTCTTCAAAGAAAAACAAGGAAGTCCAGTTGCCTCATGAGAAAAGCTGTTTTGGGACAACCCTGACCTGGAGGACGGAGAACCTCCATGGACACTTACTGCGTCTACCGCACAGTCAGTGGAGGAGAGGTCCAGGTGTATCAGTGCGTTGGGCTGTGCCAGGAACGAGTAGAAACTCTGGAGGGGAACCAAGAAAGGAAAGGCATCCATAAACCAGGATACAGGTAGTCCTCAACTTACGACCACAATTGAGACCAAAATTGACGTCGCTGAGGGAAAAATTTGTTCAGCGAGTTTTGCCCCGTTTTACGATGAAGTGAAACCGGCTTCCCGCACGGAGTTTGCTTGTCAGACGGTCGCAAAAGGGGATCACGTGACCCCGGGACACTGCGACTGTCATAAATAGGAGTCGGTAAGCGTCTGAATTTTGATCACGTGACTCTGGGGAGGCCATAAGGCGCATAAGTGTGGAAAACGGTCGTAAATCACTTTTTTCAGTGCCGTTGTAACTTTGAACGGTCACTAAACGGATCGTGGTAAGGATTAGCTGTACTTCTACTACGTGTTTTTTTTTTATTTACTTGTCTAATGCTGGATTTCCCCACGTTGGAACTCTCCAGATTCTGGAGATACGGGGAGATTATAATATTATAATATTGGGTCCCCCCTTCCTTCCAAACATGGAATCCTCATCTGGAATGGGATTTTCTGCACAATGTGGTGATCTGGCTCCCCAACTTCTTCACTGCAGCTGGATAATAGAATAACCACGTTGGAAGGGACCTTGGAGGTCTTCTAGTCCAACCCCCTGCTCAGGCAGGAAACCCTAGACCATTTCAGACAAATGGTTGTCCAGTCTTTTCTTAAAAAGGAGGAGGAGGAATAAGGGAGGAGGAGGAGAATAACCGAGTTGGAAGGGACCTTGGAGGTTCATCTAGTCCAACCCCCTGCTCAGGAAGGAGGCCCTATTCCATTTCAGACAAATGGTTGTCCAGTCTCTTCTTAAAAAGGAGGAGGAGGAGGAATAAGGGAGGAGAAGGAAGGGAGGAGGAGGAGGAGAATAACCGAGTTGGAAGGGACCTTGGAGGTCTTCTAGTCCAACCCCCTGCTCAGGCAGGAAACCCTATACCAGGGGTAGGCAACCTTGGCTCTTTGATGACTGGTGGACTTCAACTCCCAGAATTCCTGAGCCCGCATGGCTCAGCTTGGAAACCTCTCCCTTTCCCCTCAGCGTGGCTGACTCAGGAATTCTGGGAGTTGAAGTCCATGAGTCATAAAAGAGCCAAGGTGGCCTACCCCTGGACTAGACCATTCCAGACGAAGGGATGCGATGTCAGTCACTCACGTTTGCCTCGTCAGTGCCCAGAAGGCCGGGATTTTTGCTTAAGTCAAGATGGCGGAGAGAACTGGTGAATGCTGGGTTGGCACTGAAGGTCTGGCACAAAACGGCAAGTCCTGAGGAAGGAAGCGGAGGATACTCTGGGTCTTGACCATTTGAAGCCAACTTCCTTAACTGGGGTGGGAAGACTTCCGTTCCCAGAATTCCCTGCAGTGGCTATACTGACTGAGGGATCCTGGGAGTTGAAGTCTAGTGAACACCTATGAGCCCTTGTGGAGAATTCTGGAATATGAAGGCCTCACGACCTGGAGGGTCCCCATTTAGCCTGGAGTAGTGTTTCTCCACCTTGACAGCCTGAAGAGGGGTGGTCTTCAACTCCCAGAATTCCCCAGCCCGAATAGGAATTCCGGGAGTTGAGGCCTACCCAGCATCAAGTTGCCGAAGTTGAGAAATACTGCTCTGGAATAGAAAATGGATTGAAATCCCCAAACTGCCATGAATCCACGTTTTCTCAATTTATATATGGTGCTTCTGTTCTGTTAGCCACTCAGTCATACATATATAAACGTATAAATAAAAGTAGTGAATTCCTTCTTCCCCCTTCTCCCTCCCTCCCTTTTTCCTTCCTTCCTTCCTTCCTTCCTTCCTTCCTTCCTTCCTTCCTTTTCTTCCTCCTTCCTTCCCTCCCTCCCTCCTCCCTCCCTCCTTTCCTTCATTCATTCCTTCCTCCCTTTTTCCCATCTCCTTCTTTTCTTTTTCCATCTTCTCCCTCCCTCCCTCCTTCCTTTCCTCCCTCCCTCCCTCCCTTCCTTCCTCTCTCCCTCCTTCCCTTCCTTTTCTTTCCTCCCTTCCTTCCTCCCTCCTTCCCTTCACTTCCTTTTCCTTCCTTCCTCCCTCCCTCCCTTTTCCCTTCCTTTCCTTCCTTTCTTCCTCCTTCCCTCCCTTCTCCCTCCCTCCCTTCGTCCTTTTTCTTCCTTCCTCCCTCCCTTTTCCCTTCCTTCCTTGCTTCCTCCCTTCCTCCCTCCCTCCCTTTTCCCTTCCTTCCTTCCTTTCTTCCTCCTTCCCTCCCTCCCTCCCTTTTCACCCTTCCTCCCTCCCTCCCTCCCTCCCTCCCTTCCTCTCTCCATCCTTCCCTTTGTTTCCTCCCTCCCTCCCTCTCTCCTTCCCTTCCTTTTCCTTTCTTCCTTCCTTCCTCCTTCCCTTTTCCTTTCCTTCCTTCCTCCCTTCCTTTTCCCTCCCTCCCTTTTCCCTCCCTTCCTTCCTTCCCTTTCTCCTTCCTTCCCCTTCTTCCTCCTTCCCTCCCTCCCTCCCTCCCTCCCTTTTCCCTTCCTTCTTTCCTTCCTTCCCCTTCTTCCTCCCTCCCTCCCTCCCTCCCTCCTCTGGAGCAAAGGATTAAAAAGGAAGGGAGGGCAACGCAGCGTCTCTGCTCCAGATTCCTTTGCGGACCCCCCCTCTTCCTTCCCCACCTGCTCCCTTTGCCCCACCGGTGCCCCGGGGTACCTTTCGCAGTGATGCCGGTCTTGGAAAGGCAGAGTTTGCTAAGGCCTTTGGGGAAGCACAGGAGCTGCTGACTCAGGGCACCCAGGCCTGCACGGAGGGGAGGGAAGAAAGGGGTCAGGCTCTCTTTCCCCCAAGGACCCCCCCCTCGCCCCCGTTTCAAAGGAAGCCTAGGTCATCCCACAGGCTTCGGCGGGGTCCAGTGTCTGCCGAGGAGGCTGGATCCCCTATCTTCAACCCGGCGCCCTCCAGATGTGGTGGGGTCCAAACTCTCAGAACCCCTAACTCCAGCCGAGTCAGGATCCTGGGAGCCGAAGCCCCCACCCCCCAAACTTGTGGGGAGCCCTGGGGTCGGTGGGGTGGGGTGGGGCCTAGCTCCGCAAATCACCTTTGTCCTCCAGGGGGTTGTGCGAAAGCGTCAGGATGTGGAGGGCGGTGTTGGGGTTTTCCGCCAAAACGTTGGCGAGTTTCATGGCAAAATCCCTATGGAGAGAGAGAGAGAGAGGGAGGGAGAGGGAGAGAGAGGGGGAGAGAGGAAGAGAGAGAGAGGGAGGGGGAGAGAGAGGGAGAGAGAGGGAGGGAGGGGGAGAGAGGGAGAGAGAGAGGGTGTGGGAGAGAGAGGGAGGGAGAGAGAGGGAGGGGGAGAGAGAAGTAGAGAGGGAGTGTGGGAGAGAGGGAGGGAGTGTGGGAGAGAGAGAGGGAGAGAGAGGGAGGG